>NW_010202899.1:0-2021 GCF_000695765.1 Mesitornis unicolor | reverse complement strand
TCCCTACACACAGAGGATTTACCTTGCAACCTACAACAGAGCAATTAGTGTTACAAAGAGGTGCATAAATTCAATCCCCTGGATAACAAGTACTTATTAGCTGCATCATTATGAATTAGGTGTTTTATATATTTAGAAAGCCTGTCTCCTGAACAGATGCCAAATGTAAGAGCAATCCGTTCTTTATGAAATACTCAGATTGAAAAAAACAAAGTCAAGGTAGGGTATCTCTGCCCATTTACAGTCCAGGAAGTCCTTGCATCTGATCTGATACAGGTTATTTTCAGATACCTTTTAACAATAAAAGTAAACAATTATGATGTAAGGTTGCAATATATGCTAGGTAGTAGAACTAACATCAGAGGACTATACTGAGCAATCTGTTCTCTGCAGAGCAGGGCCATACTGTGTAATTAACTTAAGAGCTCAAGTTCATTGACTTTCAGTAGGGCCAGTTTCCTAAACCACTGAACCATCAGATAATTTTCGTTAGCCTGAATGATGCTCTCACACCAGACCCCTCCTCAAAGGGTTCTTGTGCAGTGTTTTTGGTGAGGCCCATGCTGGGACATAGCATCACAGCCTCCCTGATGTTGGAAGCCATAAAGCACCATCCCCATAACCTAGAGAAACCACTTCTACACACCTGCAAGTAATAAATTCCCTCCTTCCATCTTAAGCCATTCAGTACACCTGAAAGACATTTGGAAATGTTACCTGCATGTGGGCTGGTCCTCATACCTCTTTGCTGAATTGCGGTGCACAGGACATGTTTGCTCGTCATCCAACAGCAGATGGGCCAGAGTCATGGTGCACTGCACGTCCCACCATGGCTTCCCAAACTGTCTGCAGTCAGCTGTGTGTTCTTAGTGAAATTAAGAGTTCAAAGCAATCTATGAAATGCAGATATTTCATAGGTCTTTAAAATAAGTAGCTGGGATCTGTACCATGCTATGACATCTGCTATATATCTTGTGTGCCCTGAGGTGAGACATGAAGGTGTGCGGACATGCACCATGGAGCAAAGCATGGCTGCAGGGAGCAGCCCCTGGAGAGCACTGATGCCTGAGCTGTCCCCATACTCAGCTCACATTGGAAGAGAGCTGGGGAGGGAACTAATGTACAGCCAGTGTGACCAACCAGGGACAGTGGCAGCCTCAGCTGTAGGCTGCCACATTGCAATAATGTCATGTACATGCTGCATCACCAAATAGTTTCTTTGCAACAAAATATTATGTGTCTTCATAATACATTGGCAATAAAAAGAGAACTAAGGAGAGCCTCCCCGCTCTAGTAGATGTGGGGGGAAGCATAGTGACTGGGGATGAGGAAAAGGCTGAGGTACTTAATGCCTTCTTTGCCTCAGTCTTTAGTAGGAAAACCAGAAGTACTCTCACTACCCAGTCCCATGGGCAGGAAGACAGGGACGGCAAGCACAGTGAAGCCCCCATAAACCATGAAGAGATGGTTAGCAACCTGCTACATCTCTTAGATGTACACAAGTCTTTGGGGCCAGATGGGATCCACCCCAGGGTCCTGGGAAAGCTGGCAGAAGTGCTTGCCAAGCCACTTTCCATCATTTATCAACAGTCCTGGCTGACTGGGAAGGTCCCAGTTGGCTGGAGGCTTGCAAATGTGATGCCCATCTACAAGAAGGGCCAGAAGGAAGATCCAGGGAACAACAGACCTGTCAGTCTGACCTCGGTGCCAGGGAAGGTGATGGAGCAAATCATCCTGAGTGCCATCACACGTCATATGCAGGACAACCAAGCGATCAGGCCCAGTCAGCATGGGTTCGGGAAGGGCAGGTCCTGCTTGACTAATCTTATCTCCTTTTATGATGAGGTGACCCTGCTTGGTGGATGAGGGGAAGGCTGTGGACGTTGTCTACCTGGACTTTACTTTGACAGCGTCTTCCACAGCATCCTCCTGGAGAAGCTGGCTGGGCATGGCTTGGATGGGCATACGCTTTGCTGAGTTAAAATCTGGGTGGATGGCTGAGCACAGAAAGTTGTGGTGAA
>NW_010202898.1:2594-12177 GCF_000695765.1 Mesitornis unicolor | reverse complement strand
CAGGGAAGGACATTTGATTTGTACAGTGGTGGTTTGGTCTCTTGTCTGTTGTCTTGTGTTAATAGCTAACCAGATTTCATGTTTGGAAAGCATTTAGCTGAGCGTAAGCCAGCTTCTAATTGTCTGAATAGGAAGGGGAATGGTAATATACCTTAAAATTACTTTTTATCTAAGCTACCACAGCTGTAGTATCTAAATATTAATTTGATCTTTATTAGGAAGTAACTATATCTAAAAAAAAATGGCCAAGTTAAAGTCAGTCTGTGAAACCTTTTTGTTTTCCTGTGCTGTTCAGTGGAATTGAGTTGAAGCGGCAATATAATTCTGCTCGGACATTAAAATCCAGATTAATCACACCAGGAAACACTCTGGTGTTAACTAAACTGGTTAAGAGCAGCACTGACTCCGTTACTTCTTAGTGCAGACCAGGTAACAAAGGGAAGAAAAAAAGGGCTTGTGTCAAAGTGTTAGTATGTTGTATCGAAGTATATCTAGTAAGCCAGAACTTGAGATCCTTCACAAAATTAAATCTGCAGTAGCTGAAGTTCTAATTAATTCCCGAGTGTAAAAATTTAGTTACTCAATTCAGTTTCAAGAAAGTCCCCTGCAGAGAAGACAGAAGTACTCTGCTGCCTCTAGACAGCATCTCCCACTTCCTTGTAGGAGACACATTCAGTTACTGTTAAAACTGAAGTCCTGCAATATAAAACTTAAATGTCTGAGGTTTTACATACCTTCTTTTATTGTTTGTGCTTTCACGGAAGAGTCTCTTACTTTAACAGAGGAGTGTTACTGTCAAAGCCATTAGAGTTGTTATCTAATTTGACATCAGATAGGAAGGGGCTATTGACTAATACCAGCAAAACAAGATAAAGGTGTATTAAACCAGAATGTTAAAGCTTATAGGCTTGGTTTATTGTAACTTGAGCATAGTAACATGGGAAGTCTAGTGTTACTTGGAGATCAAGATTTCAAACTTCACTAATTACCCATTTTCTTTTACAGGCAAAAATGTAGTCCATCAGTTGTCAGTAAGTTTAGAAGATATGTATAATGGTGCAACAAGGAAACTTGCACTGCAGAAGAATGTTATCTGTGACAAATGCGAAGGTAACTGTGAAAGTGAAACTAAATACATGTTGCTTCTAAAGCTTTTGAGTGTTTTTTCTGGCAGCATGTAACTATCCATATACAATTTTCATTCTCCTCAGGTCGTGGTGGCAAGAAAGGTGCAGTAGAATGCTGCCCTAATTGCAGAGGCACAGGCATGCAAATCAGAATTCACCAGATTGGCCCAGGAATGGTGCAACAAATCCAGTCCGTGTGTATGGAGTGTCAGGGGCACGGGGAGCGTATCAGCCCCAAGGACCGGTGTAAGAGCTGCACTGGCAGAAAAATTGTTAGAGAGAAGAAGATACTAGAAGTTCATATTGACAAAGGTAAGATGTCTTACTAAGGTGAAATATTGAACTTGGACATACTGGGTTACTTTGCAGCACTAGAACAGAGGCTTTAGAAAACATATGGTGTTGATTTGGTGAGTAACGCTGCTGAATACATATACATTAAAATTGTGGCTGCCTTTAAGAAGTAGGAGCCTTGTTTTTAGGGAAGGTTCATTACTTCTATGTTCTTATCTAATGCCTGTGCACATAACTAAGAATGAATTCTGAAACCTGCAGTATTGTAAGTGATGATTTTTGAGCAACCTCGTAAGCACAAGTCTTCATCAGGTAGCTGAACTGATTAAAATGAAATTGATCACTTGATGGCTAAGCTTGCCTGACGAGTTTTCCCTGCCTGTAGGGAAGCCCTGCAGACTCCGATCACTTCTACTGTGTTTCAGTGTGAAGGGGAACCAGGTCTGCTACAGCAATAGGGTGGAGACACAGTGCTAAGCCTCTCATGCTTAGAACGCTGTTTGCTACACAACCCTGACAGTGCCACACGGTGCAGATACTCTTTGGCTGGCAAAATGCTACTCGATACACAGACCCTTAGAGTAATGGGAGAACACGACAGAGTTGAGTGACAAATGCATCTCTGTTGAGGAGGCAGCTCAGAAGCTGGTGAGAAAAGTCTCTATAGAGTAGTGCGGATTGTAAGATAGAGCAAGCTGACAAGCACGTGGCTTCTACAGACTTGCGCCTGATTATCACTTGCAACTGTTGTATGTGTAAGCACACCTTATGCAATGCCTAGATTTTTTTTAAACAGGGAAAATCCTACAGTAACATTAACTGTGAGGGCTAGTGAAGTATATTACTGACATTTTAAACAGCAAAATCATTGAGAAGAGCTTCTTTCCCCTTCCTTCTAGAAAAACAGACTGTGAGCTAGCATGGGACAACTAGAATTTAAGATAGAGTTGTGTGTGGGTGAAATGGGTTTCTTACATGACAGTTACAGTCCTAGGGAGAGTGCTTCTTGCACTCATCAGGCACTGAGATCATGTTTCATAAGTAGTTCTGCCATGTATTTTTAAAACTGAGGAAGCTGATTGGTCACTTGCTCTCAAAATGTACTTAGTACACAGTGTTTCTGTTTTCTTTTTAGTGCTTGTGGATATAATTAAAGCTGTTTTGATAATGTTTCCCTTAAGGACTTTATCTTGGCAAGTGGCTGTTTTGCACTAGAATTGGACTTAATGATTTGAGATGTAGTTCAGAATGGCACCACTAAAATCTGTTGGACATGTGAGTGGATTGAAAAAAAAATCATGAATGCTTCAAAGGAAGGTCCTGATGTTCTGATGTAAATATCCAGAGATCTCCTTGTACCTGCTTATGCCTAGAAAGATATTTCTTACTGCTGCTTTTCATTTAAAAAGATGAAAAATGTTTGTTTGTTTTCTGCAATAGGAATGAAAGATGGTCAGAAAATAACATTCCACGGTGAAGGGGACCAAGAACCAGGACTAGAGCCAGGGGACATTATTATTGTCTTGGATCAAAAAGATCACTCTGTATTTACAAGGTAAAAACTTGAGAAGTCCTTTGTGATGCTTGCTTCCTTGGTTAACACTCACCTTTTATCTACTGGAAATATCGGTAGGTAGGATCATGTGGCTAGAACTACCCCTGTGAGTTTGTTTAAGTGGCCGAAGGAGCACTGAGATGTGCAGGAATCCCAGTACAACTGGTCACAGCCACTTCTGTTCCAGTAGCACTATACACGCTTAGGTGAGCTTTGGTAGTAAAAGGATAGGAGACAAACAAAACCAGTTGCAATTATTAAAAGTTTACAGATCTTTAATTTTAAGAACTCTTAAACTATTGATATTTTGTTTAATAGATTTGAATCTTTTCGGTTATTTCCTTGCTCTTTCTAGAGTAGCGTTCATCACTTACACTAAATGGTAATTTCTAATGTAGGCAGATGTTCATTGTTCACTAGGCTTCAAGGCACAGAAAACTTCTAGTGTGTTCACTTTTCCTTGAGGATCTTATTTATGACAAACTTAAGATCTCTTGCACCCCTTCTCACCAAAGGTGGTTTCCCACATTTCATTTCCTGCCTGAGTGCACTGGACAGGGTAATCTGTCCTGTCTGTTCTTGCGAAAGCACAACAAACTTAACTCAAGCAGCACTGACCACGTCTCAAGTATTTTGTGTTACCAGCCAGTACTGCTTGGTGTTGCAAACCTCCTTGTTTCAAGTTACTGTTTATGGAATGAGTCTGTCTAGTACATTTTGGTCCAATTTAAAGCAATGCTGATCATCTCACAGAAATGTGTTGCACTTAGTGTCTCACTGCTTCTGTTCAAAGTAGTACCAAGGGAATCAATGGATTTAGAGGAAGCATTTATCTCAACACCAGCCCCTGTCATTGTACTTGTAAGTAGGGACAGAGAGTCAAAAGTTCTTGGGAAACCTGCAGCTAGTCTGCCTGACTGTCCTGTATGGTGCTGGGAAGTGTCAGAACTCTATGCCAAAGGACACTGAGCTCACAGGTTAAGAATCAGTTCTGTTTGCTTTGGATAAGCTTACTCAGCTGATTTTTCTTAACTTCCAGTGAAACCAAATACTGAATTAGCTATGTCAAAGGGACAATCTGGGCCAAACTGTTTGTGGGGCTACCTGAGACTTGGAAGTCACAACTCTGCTGGCTTGTATGTGTCCATCTTTCTGTCCACTGCCACCAGTTCTAGTGTCCTTAGATAACCCTTGATATTAGTGATTTTACGAGGTTCTGCTTGAGGTCATGCTGCTTCTGGGACAAGTAGAATATTCCTCTGCTCCTGTCAGAGTCTAAAATTAACTTTTTGGGCAAGGCTCCTTCCAGAGCCCTTTAAAACAGGGTGAGTGAAAATAACAAAGTTAATAGGCTGCAGAATTTTGTAGCCCTTGAACAAGCAGTGCATGCAGATACCACTAGGACTGCTATACTGAAGTTGGAATAGGCAATGTAAACAGTTACATTATTTCTTCCAGGTACTTTTTGGTGCTTTCATCATAACCCAGAGTGGCCATCACCTGTTCAAACTTCTCCAGTACTAAATCTTCAGAAAGGGAATGTAACAGGATAACGTAGAGCTAGCTGATGCACTTGAGAAAATATTCATCTACATAAAGGAAGGGATTAATTGTCCCAGTTTCAGTGTTTAGGAGGCTGAGAGATAACATTTTCCTAGAATTGGGAAGGAGTGCTAAAGTGAAACCAGATGCAGTTGAGCCTTGCTCTATATATTTATTTTCAATAACTACTTCTGCACTTTAGAAAGCTAGACTTGGTCAGTAATGGCATCATTCCTGTAATTGCTGGCTTGAGGTGCATCAATGTGCAGTATCCTTCATTTAATTGCCAGGGCTTCTGTTAAAACTGCAGCTTTACTGTCCTTGCCAAGTTAAAATACTGAAGTTGGGTATCATCCTTTTACTGCTTCTCACTTTCTGTGACTGTTTTTGATTGGTTCTACCTTAGACGAGATGAAGACCTCCTTCTGTCTATGGATATTCAACTGGTTGAAGCACTATGTGGCTTTCAAAAGCCTATCACAACACTGGATAATAGAACTATTATTATTACCTCCCATCCTGGTAAGTATTGGTTTGCTTTCTGCTAAAAGTCCAAGCATACAGTGAATGTAAGCTGGCAGTTTAAAGGAACAGAAACATCCCATCTTGATGTATAAGGGATGTGTGCTGGTGTCAAGCTTTTTTATCCCTAGTCTTTGCAGTACAAATCTTTAACCGAAAAAGGAGTTTTTGATAGTAGTCAGCAGTAATTTTCTCTTTGCGTGATATAGTAACAGACCTTACCTCATGGACATACTTGTATCCTGAGGATACCTCATGAGAATTGAAGGCCGTGGGTTTCTGAAAACCACTTTTGCAGCCTTGGAACTGACGGAGCCCTTAATAAATTTGTAAGTATGCTTCCACTGGGAAGCATAACAAGGTTACAAGAACATAATGTAGATGTCAACCTGCTTTCATTCTCAGAAGTTACCAGGCAGTAAGTCCTTATTAGGCTACTATATATATTGATGTAGGTGTCTATCAGTGTAGAAGGTTACATATGTATGGGAGTTAAAACTAAGGCTGACCTGTTGCCTGCCTGGATCCCCTCCCTCTTTTTGGTCATTTTTTAATTATTTTCTTTCTTTAGGCCAGGTTGTCAAGCATGGGGCTATTAAGTGTGTGTTGAATGAAGGTATGCCAATTTATCGCAGACCATACGAAAAAGGACGCCTGATCATAGAATTCAGGGTAAGTGGATCAACTTAACATCCATGGCACAGTTCAGGACCAAATATTCATCCAAAATTTAACCTCTAAGCATTAACTCAGGAAGAGATACCAATTACCAGATGTCCTGGTTTGGTATTTGTTTTTGACAAAGATGAGAACATGTAATCCATCAAACAGAATTACAGCTCAGAACAAAGAGAGAACTTCTGGAACAGTCTGCTGAAAGTACATGAGGTACCAGAAGAATTTCTTGAGAGACCTTATGAATTCCTATTTGCTTGGCGTGTTCTTTAGATTCTATCATCCTGTAGGAAAGATGGATTAGTAACTTCTCTTGTGCTGGAACAAAGGAGTAGGCTGGAAAATGCTGATTTTTTTTTTTTTTTTCTCTAAAGCTAATGCTGGGAGCTTCTAGCAGCCGCACGCTCCATCTGCAATGGTTTTAGAGGAGATTCAACCCTATCTCTAATGTGGATATATCCTGTGCTTTGCTTCTAGGGTGATTCCAGAGGGCAGACTGTAAGTGTTGGTTAGGACTTGGTTAAGTTGCCAGAGTTAGAAGCTAACTTCTTGCAGGCATTAAAAACAAAACAAATTAACTCTCTAGGCTTTTTTTTTAAATACTGGTTTTAAGTCATCTGTGATGATAAAACTGACTTTGGCAGATACTTGACCTGTAGTGGGATGGAAAAAAGCCAGAAAAGCAGACTTCTGTAACCCCATTTCTTGATGATTTCAGGTGAACTTCCCAGAAAGTGGCTTTCTCTCCTCAGATAAGCTGTCTTTACTTGAAAAACTGCTACCTACAAGGCAGGAAATAGAAGAAACTGAGGAAATGGAACAAGTGGATTTAGTAGACTTTGATCCATCTCAAAAAAGAAAACACCACTATAATGGAGAAGTCTATGAAGATGATGAGCATCACCCTAGAGGCGGAGTTCAATGCCAGACTTCGTAAATGGGCCAGTTAATAACTTGTGATGCTTTTTTTGTATGCGTTAGTGGATGAGTGAAGGACTACAAGCAGTTCATGCTCACTCCCTGCTATTTGTTGTTCTATCCAGCCATAGTTGTTTCTAAAAGCAGAAAGAAATAAACTAAGTAATTAAACTGAGTTTTCAATTTGTATAAAGCTCCAGGTTGTAAGCTCGAATGAGGTTGATTGCACTTCACCCCTGCCTCTTGGTCCAGAAAACTCCCCTACCTGCTTGTCTTTTATTCCAAGCCTTGTAATTCCTATATGTGTGCAATTGCCCAGGCTTAATTTAAGGTTCTGTGATGTTTTTAGGAATTCTAGATCTTGTACTCCGCTAATAAAGTATGCATAAGTACTTATAATTCATTATAAGATACAGTTAAGTTTTGTACCACTTAGGATAACATGTAATGGTGTTTGTTAAATAGGGACTGGCTCTAATGCAACCACATAAAACATGAAGTTGACAAGGATGTGGTCAATCTTCACAGGCACATTAAAGTTGTGTGAGCTGCAGGCGCTCTGAAGCTACTGCACTTAAGGGCAAATAGTCCCTCTGCCAGCTTTGGTCCTGACCCTGGAGCTAGATGTGAAGTTTGCTCTAGTTTGTCACTGACTGCTGTCTGGTTGCTGTCCTGCACCGTCCTGTGTATAGAGCCAGTTGTTGCTTGGCTGCTGCAGGAGCTTCCTTTGCTACTGTGCATGAGTAAAAAACCTCCAGGCTTTATCAGCACACATGCAGTTTGGGACGTGTCAGCTTGCTGGCACGTGAGGCTTGACTTTCACCTTGGTTACTGAAATCAGACACCCCTCAGGGATACGTCAGAAAGCAGGACCAGCCCTGTTGGGGGATATATGTGTGCCTGCAGAAGAGAGAAACTTGATGTCGGTGAATACGACCAACTGATGCATCTAGGATGTTCTGAAAATTAATGTATTGTGTGCATTATTTTAAGCTGACTCTTGAAAATTCTGTATGAATGTTCTAATTATTGTAGATTAAGCATTTCCAATATAATTACAAAATTGTTCATTGCCTCTTTTCTTAGAACAGATGTTGGTTTAAAGACACCACCCCCTTCTTTTTAGACCGCTATTCACAGAAAAATCTTAGCATAAAACTTCTTTCAGAAAATATGCTGAGAAGACAGGGCCAGATTTAACCTCTAGTGTTGTAGTTCAGTCTTGTTACACCATCTGGCTTGGGACAGAGCTTATGCTTTTCATACTGCTTTGAAGGAGAAGTGTCATGAAGAGAACTTGGCTTTTCTTCCTGTATGACGGTACATGTTCCTATGACGGTACATGTATTGTAACTTGAATGGAAGTTATTAGAAAACATCTAGCTCTTTCAAGTAAGTGTCATGAGTTTCATTTTATAAAGGCAGCTGGTACCATGTTTTTTGTACCTCAAATGTAGTTCCCTTTCAGGCACCTACAGAACAGCAATCCTCTGCATGTTTTAGCTGTATTTATTAGTCTTCCTTTGTCTCAATAGGAATAAAATACTGAGACTAAAGTGTATTTCCAGATCCTAGAGGAGTAGGCTTACCAGTGAGCTGACCAGCAGGAGCTGAGTCAAGAGGAGGAACAGAGAGTAATCCTACCTCTGGCTGGGGCACAACTGTCTCAAGACTAAACAGCACTAAAATACACTACTAGTTTCAGTTCAGTAAGCACCTTTTTGTTAACTTTTTTTTTCCTAACCCTTGCAGCAGAATACCTAGGTCAAACCAAGCTCAATGCAGTGCCATGAGGATGACAGCAGGACATTATTTTGCTCCAGACAACTGTGCTACACGTATTTTTAAAAATACTTTTTACCCAGGGACAGTTTAGATTTCCTTTCACCACACTCATAGCTGCATCAACATGCTTGAGGTAATGTTTCTGTCCTTTGCTTACACACAAGACCATGGTGGCCAATTCTGCTTCATGCTTGATGACATGACAGCCAGTCTAGGAGATGGTCTGGCTTACAGGAGGGCGGCTGACCAGAAGCCTTGGCAGAGAAGCCTGGGGAAAGGTGGTACTACCAGTGCAGGAAGGGCAGTAGAAACATCACGAGTTGAGCATTCTGCTTTGAAATGAGCTGGTGACTGACATAAAAGGTACCTCCCAAAGAAATACACTGGCAGCAGGAGAGTAAGCCTTCAGCAAAAAAGCACTATCAAATGACAGCAAGAGCTAGCAAGAAGGATCCAGCCCTTAGACATTCAAGCAGGATATTGAGTACAGCATATGGCCTCTGTCAAGCTGCTTTGTTCTGTGATATTCTGGGTATCATACAGGTACAGCAAGCAGCAAAACATGTTCTGTGCCACTGAAAAAAAAATAAGACGATTTTTTCTGACTGCTTGTTGCTTTATGTGGGATACAGTTTCCTGTTTTGGGGAATAAGCTGTATGGACAGCTGTAGAAACTAAGGATACATTAGCACAAATTAGCTGCTTCTGTAACTTCCAGTGTAATAATCCAACCTATTGTAACCTGGGTTGATGTTTGCAATTACTTACAGTGTTTCAGTTTCAACAGCACCAAATTCATATCAAGCTTATAGTCTAGTCTGTTACAGTTATTCTTTCCAGTATGTACCAGGTGTGTAGGACTTGATTTTTCCCCAGAAATCTAGCAGCTCCACTATTCCACAGGTTTACTGTGAAACTAAGAATGCCCACTGCAGACTCGCTTAAGAGCCTGCTCTCATTTCTCTTTCTGCCTGTAAGACTTCAGGGCTCTAAACGTCCCCTCCTCTCCATGCTTTGCGTACCTGCAACCTAGCAGCAGTGCAAGAAATTTGCTCAGCCCAGAGGAATAAACTTAAAGAAAGATCCCAAATCTGTTTTGAACTTGCATTGTGATGCAAGGTCAAGCAACTGACATTTCCATTAGCAGCTTCATCTGAGAAGATAC
>NW_010202898.1:0-2563 GCF_000695765.1 Mesitornis unicolor | reverse complement strand
TTCTATTTGTGACTGATTGGTGCTCAAAACATTAGTAAGGCACACAGACAAGCAAGGTTTGATTAAGGCATTCTTAGGGTCTGTGCAGGTCAAAGGGAGCCTTGCCGGCTGTGGCCACAAGATGGAGTTCAGGATCCTGGAAGAAGAGTGAAAAGCAAGCTCTCAGCCCTGGACTTCAGGAGAGCAGACTCTGGTCTCTTAGAAGGTCTGCTTGGAAGCATTCCATGGGAGAAGGCCCTGGAGTGAAGAGGGTCCCGAGGAAGCTGGTTAATATTCAAGGATCACCTCCTCCAGGCTCAAGAGCAGTCCACTGCAGTGAACAGCCAGTCAGGCAAAAATGCCAGGCAGTCTGTGTGGGTGAACAAGGAACTCCTGGCCAAACTCAGGGGAAGAAAGGAAAAAAAAAAAAGCATGCAGAGAGTGTAATCAAGGATGAGTGAGTTGGCAGGAGCACAAAGACATTGTCTGAGTATCCAGGGATGATATAGAAGCTAAAGCTCAACTGGAATTGAACTTGACAAGGGATGTCAGTGACATGGTTTTTGATCACCTCCAGGGCTGGTGACTCCACCACTTCCCTGGGCAGCCTCTTTGAGTGCTTGACAAACCTTTCAGTAAATAATTTTTTCCTAATATACAATCTAAACCTCCCCTGGCACAACTTGAGGCCATTATCCCTTGTTGCTGAGACCAACACGCACCTCTCTACAACCTCCTTTCAGGTAATTGATGTATGGGATGGGTGAGCAGTGAGGTGGATTGAAAACTGAATGAATGGCCAGGCACAAAGGGTGATGGATCAGGGGAACAAAGTCTAGTTGGAGGCCAGTAACTAGCAGTGTACCCCGGGGGTCAGTACTGGCTCCAGTCCTGTTAAACATCTCCAGTAATGATCTAGATGGTGAGACTGTATACTGTCAGCGGGTTTGCAGATGACACAAAAGTGGGAGAAGTAGCTGGTACACCAGAGGATCATGCTGCCATCCAGAGGGACCTGACAGGCTGAAGAAATGGGCTGACAGGAATGTCATGAAGTTCCACAAGCAGAAGTGTAAAGTCCTGCACCTGTGGAACAACCCCAAGCACCAGTACTTACTGAGGACCAAGCTGGAAAAATGCTGGGCAAAGAAGAAACTTGGTGGTCGTGGTGGACACCAAGTTGAACATGAACTAGTAATGTGCCCTTTTGGAAAGGGGACTAATGGTATCCCAGATGTCAGTAGGTTGACAGAGGTGGTCCTTCCCCTCTACTCGGCATTGGTGAGGTCACACCTAGAGTACTGGGTCTAGTTTTGGGCTCCGCAATACAAGAGACATGGACCTACTGGAGCAAGTTATGCAAAGTGCCACAAAAATGCTGAAGGGATTGGAGCATCTCTCATATGGGGAAAAGCTGAGAGATCTGCGACTGTTCAGTCTGCAGAAGAGAAGGCTCACGGGGAATCTCATCAATGTGTATAAAAACCTGAAGGGAGGGTGCTAAGAGACAGAGCTGGGCTCTTTCCAGTGGTGCTCAGCGACAGGAACAGAGGCAGTGGGCACAAACTGAAACACAGGAGGCTTCCTCTGGTCATCTCTCTGGTAACACCTTTTACTGTGACTCTGCCTGAGCACTGGCACAGGTTGCCCAAGGAGGTAGTGGAGTCTCCAACCCTTCCAGCCTCAGACATGCTGTCATTCTGTGAATAAGACTTGAAAGAACACTTGCTTGTTGATACGGCTTACAAAGCTTACTATCTGGGAAGAGAGGAAAGGTTTAAACAGTTGGCAGCGTGTTGCGAAAAATGGGGAAATAAATCCAGTCTTGTGAGGCCGGCACCGAATATGTGACAGACGCAAGTCAGGGAACAAATAGTAATCGTTTATTTACAGCAACATTTACAGGTTCTTTTGGATTGCCGGTGATAAACTGAAAAGCTCCAGGTACATTAAAGGTTTTATAACTCATATAACACCAACAACGACGCACTACGAAACACAAACACTAACTACAACAACAACTTGCCCGCAGTAAGCCAGGTACTTGGCAAATAAACAAGCCCACAGAACAGAAATACAGTGGAGCAAAACCAAGAATACACTCAGGGGAAACCTCGAAATGGACCTGAGGAGAAATACAAAATACACTCAGGGAATATGCACCTGAGGAGAAATGTATCACTCAGTTAGCTGAGGTTAATAATCTTACCCACAAGTCAAGCAATTTATGAAACTTCTTCATCAACTTTCTCTCCCTTTCCGCTGCTGCAAGCAACAGCCTCTCTAACAGTTCATTTTTATTCAAAAGCATATCCTCGTGGACCTCCAATTGTTTCTCTAACTCCCTGACACGCTCCTCCCATTGTCTCTCTAATAGTCATGGGCACAATGCCAATAGAAAGCAGCTTTACCATGACAGGCTGTCCCACATATGTTTTTGATGGGAACTGTCCCCTTTGGATTGTCAGATAAGGCAAAATCCAAATCTCTGTGCTCCCAACTGTGATGAGAGACATCAGTATGCCTTTCAATCAGGTGGTTAGTTTGTTCTAATGTGCCCCTGGCCTGGGGGTAGTACGGTGTG
>NW_010202897.1:0-4364 GCF_000695765.1 Mesitornis unicolor | reverse complement strand
CTGTGTGATAATATGTTTTTATATGCATATATCTAATCTATATAATACAAAATATAAATTTCTACAAACAGTAATTTGCAATAAAAGCAGAAAAAAGAACCAACAAGAAACATTAAAAATTAACTAGTCCAGGTTTTAGTATCCAGAACAGGAGAGGAGGAAGAAGCCTAACTAAATTTTATTTCCTTCACAGGTGTTTCTAAAGTATCTCTATTAGTACTGATTATTTAGGATTTCCAACTCTTTTATGTCTCCTGCTGTCTTTGAGGCACCTCAGTAGGCTATGAAGAATCATAAAATATTAAAATCTTCTCCCACATGGATAGGTTGAAGGCTCCTGGCACCAACTGCCCACATCCATGCAGTTGCAGGCATCAGAGCAAGACAAACAGAATCAGAGCAGAACAGACATGGACAGCAGTTTGCCTAGTAAGTTAACCCAGTTAAAGTATCATATTAGCTAACAGACATAGTAAAGGAGAAGTTCAGAGGACTGGAAACCTTTGTCCAGTGAAAAAAGTGTTCCTCACAGGTTGTCTCCCAATCCACTTTGAGGATCATTTCAGATTCCCTCACGTCTTACAGACAGCCTGGGCCAAGCTACCTGCACACCCCTGTGCTCCCAGGACTGCCCAGGGCTGCCTGATGTACAGGAGGCAGGAGACGCAAGTTCTGACATTAGAAACACAATAGCAGTCAAACACCAACAGCAGTACAGGGGGCTTTCCAAAACGGTTCTCAAAAGAAAAGGTTGGTTTCAGTTAATGAACAAAAAAGGTAGAAATTAACTAATACGGGTATACAGGTTTTAAAAAAAATCTATTTAAATATCTAATTTCCTTGTTTCCTTGTTTCACCTTGACTGCATCCTCAGGTAAGGGAATAGTCACTTAGTCATCCTCTACCTTTTCTCAACTTTCCTAGTTTTTATGAACTCTTCCCCATTTCTTACTTCATTGATTTTGCGTCTCTTGCAGAAAATGGCATATCACCCATAGAAGCAACAACACTGAAGCTAGAAACACACTGACAGTCTCTTTCATCAAGATGCAGTCATGTGCAGGTAGATCCATTTCCTGAGGACGTCCTTGAAGTCTTGTCCTCTTTTCAGTTCTGCCCAAATGTTACACATCTTGTGTGCACTTTCCCAGTCTCTGCCTTGAACTACATCTATTTTGCTATTTTTTAAGGGATTCAGAATTAGTCAAGTTATATGAATGAACAAGATGTGCATACCACTAGATCTGCACTTTTTGGTTATACCTATCCTGCACATTTCACTGAACTGCTGAAATATTGAATAAATTGGACTAGCTCAGGCAGCTGATATTTCCAGCAGACATGCCCTTGTTGCTTTAGTGTGCCCAAGTTCATTACAACACATCACCTGCATGTCACCTGCAAATTCTCCACATCCTCTGCTCTCATCCCTTTGTACATCAGGGACTTCTTGTAACCCTTTCCAGCTACTTTCATTTCATGTCACCCATTTCCTTTCTGTCAAAGACTGACTCCTGCATGATCCCTTCCTCTCATTTTTTGTACTTTTTTTTTTCTTCCATAGAAAAGAAATTATTCAGGGCGTCAACACAGTTGAACTGGAATTGAGATGGAGGTAGTTATAATGAAATGCTAATAACTGCCAGGAAAATTACAGAGTTGTTCAGAGCTGCTGGGTCTGCCAAGCAGCTGCCAGGAGCACTACGTGTCTCCCATTCTCTTCTTCTACTTTATTGATTTTCACCAAAATAGGGCGTTGTTCTTCAATCCCAAACTTTCAGAAAACATTCCAGTGTTGATTGGATGTGTCATTCAAAAGTAATCACACAATGGACAAAGAAGCAGAGGAATGTTTTTCTGTTGAATATGAGGGCTTTTGATGCATGCTTAGGGTGTGCTTCAACATTACACTTATCTGTTGGCACATCCCTCTGTTGTGTCAATGCAACTCTATAGGGAGAACTTCTATAAACGAGGTTACTTCCATTAACACATATTATTTCACTGAGCTGACTTGCAGCACAGACTCCTAAAAAGTTTTATGAGTAAAATTCACCACTCTCACAACTCTAACAGAGGGACAAAAATGTGTAGCGGTTCTGTAAAGAAACTCTTCCAGAACCTTAGCACAAAAGAAATTACAAGTCAGAAGCACACCCTTAATTAAAGACCACTGATGCTGTCAAAGTGTTTCTGTCTCTCAGATGCCTGCTACCACCTCTTAGCCACAGGTTAACAAGCGACAGCTGCTGAAGAACAGTCAAATGCTGTGCTCCAGTATGAGCTGTGGGTTTGATGACCTTCATCATAAGAGGAAACAGAGTCCAAGCTGCTTCAGCTCTTTGTAAGGTTAATGTTGTCTTAGAGGCAGTGATTCATGGCTGAAGATGGCACAGCAAGAGAGGTGATGGTGTATGTAAAACCAGGGTAGATTCATGATTAACTCAGCATGTGCACACCAGAGGCAGACAGTGAACCCATCAGGAGCTGGAGTCTTCAGACCTTGATTAGCTCAACCAGATTTCAACATACGTACTGCTACGGGAGGTAGACTCCTACCCAAGGTCTCACTGTTTGGGCCCTGCTTCATACAAACCTACCCCACGTGACATATACTGCTTCCTTTTCTGTTTTCAGCCATATAACTACCCCATGCAGATGAAACACACAGGATTTCGACTTTCCAGGAGGAGTATATAACTCAACAGACATATCCCAGGCTTTTCTTGAAAGCTCAAATCAAGAGGCCTTTGTAAAAGGTTATTCATTATCTACATCAAAGCAATGCCCACAGGCACTTCACCATGAAAAAAATGGGCCCACAGCTCTTTGCCAGATCATCTACATGCCAGCCTAAGAGGAGCCCATTAACTCATTGTCCTAGTTTACTGGGACAGAATTTTAGAATTAATTTTCTGATCAGGAAAGCTGCACGTGGACAAAGACTACAGTGCTCGATTTCATGGGAAAGTGATGACACTTTATTTTAGTTTTCGACCAGCACTGGCATGTGGCGATCAAGGTCTTGAGATAAACAGGTGCAGAGGCTGGGGGAAGCGGAAACCCAGGGCAGTTGACCCCAAGCTGACCCCAAGCTGGCCAACAAAAACTATTCTATACTGTTATATACTGTTTTTTCCTTATTATTATTTTCTTAAATCTGTTATTAATTCAACCCATGGGTCTCCTTTCCTCTTCCTGATTCCCCAACCTGGGTGGGGAGGAGTCACTGAGTGACAAAACAGTTGCCCAAATCAAAACACTCATGTTCTTCCAAGTATAAGCCCAGGGTATTTGCTTGCTGCGAGGAACAACCCCAGAAGGACTCAGGGGTTTTAGGGAGGGCTTTTCTCTATGATCATCATATTGAGAAAAGCTCTGGGCACACAGACAATAGAAGCTCTTTCTGAGGAACTTTCTTCTTACATTCAAAATGCTTGGTAGAGTACCATGGGATAAAGCTCTGGAGGGAAGAAGGGCCTAAGAAAGCTGGTTAATATTCAAGGATCACCTCCTCTAAGTTCAGAAGCACTGCATCCCAACAAACAGGAAGTCAGGCAAAAACACCAGGAAGCCTGCATGGATGAACAATTTGCTCCTGGATAACCTCAAACACAGTAAGGAAGCATACAGAGGCTGGAAGCAAGGACAGGTTGCCTGGGAGGAATACTGAGAAATTGTCTGAGCAGCCAGGGATCAGGTTAGGAAAGCTAAGGCCCTGACAGAGTGAAATCTGGCCAGGGATGTCAAGGGCAATGAGAAAAGCTTCTATAGGTCATGGCTAGGCTTCACGAATGAAGATAAGGGAAGGACACTACCCACACTTGCTGCAAACACGCTGATGGCTAAAAAGGCCGATGCAGGATAGGCAAGTCCGGTTGCAAAAGGCACAGCAGAAAGTCTCCTTAGACGGTATTGGGAAGGCGTGGTTCTTTCTGTGTTGCTTTTTCTCCTTGAGACTGATTCTACATGCGTTCTCAAAGGAGAGACCAGCGTCATGAATGGTGTGTCTCCATGTCTCCCGATTGGAGGCCAGAGTGGACCACTGATGGTAGTCAATATGGCCAAGACTGAGGTTTTGTTTCAGGGAGTCCTTGTATCTCCTCTCTGGGGCTCCTCTGTTGCGGCAGCCGGTGGCGAGTTCACCATAGAGCACAATCTTAGGAAGGTGGTGATCATCCTGGAGATGTGACCTGCCCAGTGCAACTGCGTCCTCAGCAGCATGGCCTCAATACTGGTGACCCCTGCCTGTTCAAGGACAGTGACATTAGTCACGTAGTCAGTCCAGTGGATGTTTAGGATTGTACGGAGGCAGCGCTGATGGAAGTCAAGAAGTCGCAGGTGGTGGTGGTAGATGACCCATG
>NW_010202896.1:0-1238 GCF_000695765.1 Mesitornis unicolor | reverse complement strand
ACGGTCTGGGATTCTGTGATTCTGTGATTAAAACCCTTTCTGAAATAATGCCGGTGAACCATCGTGGACTGGATGGCTGGCCCAGCTGTTGTACGAAATCCCCGATATATTATCATTAATTATCGGGGTTAGATGGCTGCACATCTCTGCAAAAAGCATCGGATTGGTTTTGCTGCGCCTTGTAAGCAGGGCCTTACGGCTCAGTTGATTTTAGGGCTTTTGAGCATCATTTCCGAGGGAGCAGTACTTAACCTTTCTCCAGGTTTATAACTGAAGTGAAGTTCATCACGACCAAGCAGCTCTCTGGGTAAATGTGTCACCGCATCTCTCCTCCTGCGTGAGTAAATAGAAGAGGGATTTCTGATCGCTCCTTCTGAAAATACCTTTTATTTTTTAGTAACGCCATAGCTTATGCTGCCATCCAGCTTAAAATGAGCATATACAGACTTTAGCTTACCAAAACAGCCTTTTCCAGCACTGTTGTTGTTTCTAGGCAGTGGTTGCCTGAGTTTCAGAAACGCGGAGCCGTTCCAGTCAAGGTGGTGGCAGCGAACAAAATTGCTGTCTTTGACCTTCTGATGCAAGTTTAGTAACTAATCTGGAGAATAATGAACCGCAATTAATGAAATCTGCTCTCGTATTCAAGTGTGTTTCTCAGACAGCACATAAAATAATTGAAAGAACTTCCTGCTCTCTAATTAGTTAGATTGAATTAATTTGGCATAATAGGATTCTTTATGTAACTAGCAGAACGGCTTCCGATGAAGCTGTTTACGTACCTAAAAGATTGGTTTCTGATGAAGCTGTTTATATACTTTTTAACTTAGAAAATGCCTATATTGTCCATTATATGATGCCTTTAACTTAATTGCCAGTAGTCTGTAAATACAAAAAGCCAACAACCTAAACCTGTTTGGATTGCCGGAATTGCTTTTTATTTTCCTAGGCTATTCCTTATAAAACTTAGTACCTCAATCTGCAAGATTTAAAGCCATACCAGGCCTTATTGCTGATGGGGAAGAGTTGAAAATACTTATTTAAAATATGCAGGTGGTTGGAGAATCAGAGTTTCATCTATTTGTGCTTAATTATAATATGTACGTGATCTTGAAGCTTCTTTTTTTATTCACAAGCTGACTTTCATAGTGTGCACCAAACAGAAGCTGTTCTTCCTCTTCTGACCCTGTTGGTCTTCAGGAACTGCCCATGTATCACAGAATCCCAGCATGTCAGGAGTT
>NW_010202895.1:0-458 GCF_000695765.1 Mesitornis unicolor | reverse complement strand
TCAGAAATAAATAGCAACCTGATACACAGGTCACTGAATTAAGTTCCAATGAATGTTGCAAGGAAGTAGGTGGAGGGAGGGGAAGGGAAGAAAGAAGAAAGCAAAACTCTCAAAAATGTCTGGATCTATGCAATTTCTGCCAGAACTAGGGACCATTTTTACAGTGTATACCAGCGTATACCAGCTTCTAAGGCAAAGACTGCATTCCTAGAGGTACAATTTGAACACAGCAAGAAGGGCAAATGAAGCAGATGCACAGGATGAAGAAACCGGTTGGGACTCTCCCTCGGCTCAGCTCCCTTACCCGCACGTACAGAAATTTAAACTGTTTTGTGGGTGACCAAAGTCTCATAGCTCCCAGGGGAAGTGGCCTGGGGTGGGCTCAGGAATTTGACCTTCAGTTTGCACCAGAATCTCACAGAATCACACACAATCAGAGAATTGCTCGGTTGGAAAAG
>NW_010202894.1:803-17816 GCF_000695765.1 Mesitornis unicolor | reverse complement strand
AACTCCTAATATTCTGTGATTCTGTGAGTGAACTGAAAATCACAGGAAAGTGCTGGTCCCTTGGGACAGGTGATGGAAGTAAACAAACTAAAAAGCCAGTATGTGAACTGGAAGGATTTTTTACATTTTTCAAGTAGTTTACGGGAAAGCCGAAGTTAGATGTTCTTCATCAAATCAAAATGATTATTTGAAATGTTTTTTTTTTTAATTAGGAGTTATATCCTGCTCTGGCTGCTTGGTAAAACATTGATTCAATAGCAACCAAAAAAGCAGTCACCATAGTTAGATCATGTAGATGTCATAGCAAGAAGCAGGAGTGAGGGTCTGGAACACCTTCCCCGCCAGGGCAGTGTGGTTAGCATCTGTAAAAATGTTGGAACAAAATGTTTCCTTCTCAGATCGTGTCCTTTCCCCTCTGCCTTCCTGACTGAGGCTGTGCTGAAAGGGATGGAAGATTATTGGAGGGGAGAGAAATGCCAAAGAGACATAACAGTGTGTACATGGGGAGGAGAGGAATTACAGCTCTAGTTCGTGAGTAATTTCAATGGATAGAGAAATACACAGGAGCTGGACTTCACTTTTTAAGCAATATAAGAGGAATTAGTGTCCACAAAGGTGAATAGATTGTAGACCAGATGCATGCCAGGAATGGAGTTGTTGCATTTGTAAATAATTTTGAGTTGTTGATAGGAAAACATCTTGAGGTATGTCTCTGTAATTACCTTCTAAGGGGAAGCCCATGGGCAAGCCGCTGTATGGAGTTGAATCATAGACAGTTTAAGCCATGATACTGAGTCAATGAATATATGAGGAAGGATGTAGTCATAGAGAGCTGGTAGGTTTTACATCAGTAGCTCTAGCAGATCATTAGGTATGATAGAGAAGACATTCACTTAAAAACTGCTGTGACTATGGCTTGTGTTTTTTCTCAATATTTCAAGCAGTGAATTGAAAGACAATGATCTTGAGAACCGTAACAGACAATGCAGTGAAGTATTTCAGTCAATAGGCGACATAAAGAGCGCTTTAATAGTGAACAGTCCAGTATTGGCATTTACCAAGGAAACAGGAACACAAACTTAGCAAAGCATAACCATAGTACAACTGGTCGATCTTACTTCCAGTCTGGACATTGAAGGTTCTACCAAAAAAAGCCTTACAAAATACAGAAATTAAATATTTTTCAGAAAGCTTTTAGCAACGCTAGGATATCCTTGCTTGGTTGACTACAGCCCCGTTATTATTAAAGCCAATGAAAGTAAAAACAAACACGGACAAAGGAAGTCAGGTAACTAAGAAAGTTAAAATACCTCCTAAAATTACACAGTACATGGGTGGAATTTAAGTTTCCTCAGACAACTCACATTTTGTGTCTGAGTTGACATTGTTATTATTTCTATAACACAGCTGAAAATGAATGTATTTTCTTCTTCCAGAACTTCAGTTATGTCCATCCAGTATAAACACCAAAGGATGATGAAACTCAAAACCAGCCTACATTTCATCATTAATATCCCAGATGAATTTGATGGGCAAGGTCTTAATTTTGTCTTTAAGAACTTCGTCAAACCTTTCATTTTGTGCCACTGTCATGATGTTTTTCCAGTCTCCAACAGTACCTGAGGAAAGAGGCAGCAAAGGGAGGTGAGAAGCAGAACGTGCACCTCTCTGAACCCCACTGCAAACACTGAGTGCAAGTCTCAGGATGCAATTCCTGGCTTCCTCAGTATCTCCCTGTCACTGGCCTGCTGGGTGAAGCTCTGTGTGCTCTTTTGAGGACATGCTTCCAAATCTAGGTGCTGTAGACCTATAATCCTGACTCCTCATAAAGTTATTCAACTCATTTATTCTGGTGTTTTACTGATTCCTTTGAGATCAAAGAGGAAGTTACTAAAAGCAACACCTCTCTTTTTTCTCTCAGTGCACTGTTCTCTTTAATCCCCGGAGGACCCCCTACACCTAGGACAACTTAGCAATGCCCAGATGTCCAGGGATGCCATGTATGGATTCAGAAGATAGTTGATTAGGTCTGTGCTCACACAACTTGACTCTTGCCTTGAAAAGTAGGAAACACTGAATCTGTGAAGAAGCTCTGCAAGACAGAGCTATCTTCAGTTGTAAACAGCCTCTCCTCCCATACTGGCAGCATCCAAATGGTATTCACTGTCTCGTCTAAATAGTAAGTCCCGTAGAGGCCCTGAAACTTTTTTTTCTTTGGGGGAGGCTCTTCCTGTGAAAGATTTTTATCTGTTTAGACAACTATGCTCATAATCATGTGAGTCCCTCACTGAAAAAAAATGTATTATCTTACCCCTCGCTCTGTACAACCCTTATATCCTTTCCTGTATCTGATAGGCCTTCTACAACTCATGTTACAATCAGTAAAACATTACCTTTTTATTATCCTTTGGAAAATACAGTAAAATCACTGATGCCACAGCTACAAAACTGCTCTTATAAATTCCATTTGCCACTAACCTGAACTCTCCCTCTGAAAACAGGGCATTCCAGCTGAGACCAGAAACCCTAGGTTCATCTCACACCAAAAAATGTGGGATTAAATAGTTATTGTATTGGACTGCTTCCACTTTACCTTTTCGTAGAAAAGAACCCTTGTCTTTCGCTACAATATCATCTGGCAGGTTCTCATAGTTTGCCCTGGGATCTTTTCTCATGTTCTCAAAGGTAGCCTGTCTCACAACACTGTCCACTTCCTCTTCACTCAGCTTCTTGCCTATAAAGTTGCAGATCTTCAACACAGCACTTCTGAGATCCTGCAATAATGTTACTTTGAAGAGTCATGATGATGCAAAGAGCATGTGTACAGCAGTGGAATACAGGATAATAAAAGACATACATTAACTTGGGTGCAAAACTGACCATCATTTTCACATGAGCACAGTCTCACTTGCATTGATTTAGCACTGGAGAGCACTGATGCTGTAGCCCACTGCGGCAGCGTGCCGTCAGAAACGGGAAAATTTCTCTTCTGCTTCCTGTACTGCAAATCCAGGCTGCAGTCTGTGTTAGATTTTGGGTTGAATTTGACGTTGCAATCACACCTGTCACCATGAGTGAAGACACTTAAACCCTTGGGGGTTTTGTCAGCCTTGTTCTAGAGAGGGACTCGACTCTCCCATGAGCAACCTCAGGCTCTGAAGGCTGAGGGACCAGTGCAGTGGCTGGGGTGCTCTGGTGCTTGCCCACAAGGACAAGAGCAGCCACATCAGAGACATGAGAAGCCGCACAAAGGCATAGACAGCCACCAAGCAGGAAACTTCTAGCCAGCAATTTGAGAGCTCTCAAGCACTATAGAGCCTGCCTCTTAAGCACTTCTTTAGCGGAGCTGTCCTTATGAGCTATAGCACTCCTGTGGAAGACACTTGCAAAAGTGTCTCTTCTCTCAGAAGTTTCCATGTGAATCTAGTGAGGATTAAGCACTTCGCAATATAAAATGTACTTAAAAAGTCCTATGTGAAAATGCATTCAATATAGGAAGAGAATATCTTGAATACAGCAATAATAATTGACCTCACCTTTTTCATTTCTTCATAGGTAAGGAAGAGTATATTGAAATCCTCTGCATGGCTGTACCAGCCTGAAACGTGATCCAGCCATGAACTGGCAAGTACTTAGCAAGGGAAATTATTTAAAAAAAAAAGAAAAGAGAGAGATACTATTAACAGCTAGCAGTAAAACAGTAAAACTATCAGTTGGTTTTTGGCACCCCCAGTACTCCTGAGGACAGAAGTGCAGGCATCCCTCCCTTCTGTTTCTTCTTTCCTTAATGTTCTGAGGGCTATTGTGACCACAGAGGCACAATCAGATGGGCTTTTCACAGGGAGTGGCAACACTGTAGAATGTAAATCCCAGCGGAGATTATTTGCAATCCACTGTGTACTTTTAGGTCTTTTAAGGGTTTTTTTTAGCTAATATTTTTTTATAAATTGAGGGATGCATGTTCACAGTCTTTGTGACAGTTCTCCAAGCTAATGTGTCAAATCCCCTTTTGTTTCTAGTAATCTGAACTAATACTGGCAGAAGCAAAAAACTACTTCTTTATCTTTTCTGTACGGTGTCTATTCTTACAGGTACGTCTCCACTAACCAAATGCAGAAAGTGTTAAAACATTTTGAATCCTAATGGTTATATTCTGAATCAGCATCCAATTCAGATAAAATATGCAGTTTGTTGTTGAGGAGCAACAAAGTCATGACTGTGCTACCCCTTTCAGACCAGCTTTAATCAGAAAATGGTGTTAAGCTCAGACAGCCTCTGCAGCTTTGGGTTCAGGTTACAGCATAGCTGAGGATTCTGGTGATTGGTATTTATTGATATAAACTAATCTCTATTCAATCTGAGGACATGCAATAAGATTCGGGCTCCTTAGTAAAAAAGATGTCCTACCTTTGCCTGCTAAAAATCTCTCCATGAAAAGGTTAAAATCTGGTATTTCCTCTAGCGTGGTCATGTATTTGGAGAAGTGGTAATAAGAAACCATAACATCCTTAGGGTTCCTGGAAACATAAATAATCTGCAAAACAATAAGTCCAGTATCAGAGATATTAAAGGACTCTATTACCCTGACCATGAATGCCGTTTTCCATACAAGTCTTACTAAAAATATGTGAAAACAGTTTGAAGGTGACAATCACATTAGATACATTCTAGATAATGTAGAGCTTTTGATTTTTTTGTAGAAGGTGGCGTTAACCCCTGTAGTTGTTCAATGCCTGTGGCTAACCCTCTTTACGAGATCAGTGTTGCAGGCTTCGGTGATACTTTTCTCTTGTGCAAGGCAGCCAGGTTGCAATATCAACGCTAGAAAATAATTTTGACTTTCTCATTAAGTTGATTCAGTTTCACATTTGTATGTTTAGTCACAGTGAAATGAAGAAGAATTTCTTGTAAATCCCAGCTTTGACAGTGTTGGCAGCATTGACACTTTGTGTCCTCAGCTCATGGCCTGTGGTGCTGATGCCAGATGTGGCATGCAAGCAGATTTCTAATGACACGGAAGAGAGAGCCCTGGCATCTTAAAAGAAGGACTTGTTATGGGCAAAGGCTTTTTAGGCTCCTGCTGACTCCTGACCACACGAGAGCTGCTGCCTCAAACAAAGAGCAGGCACTACCAGTGAGATGGGCAGCCTCCTGCCTCTCAACAGTGCCAGCTTCTAAGTTCCTGCTGCTTAACACTTAGTGTCTAATTAGGAAGAGAAAACAGAGACTGGCATGTCACCCTTACGAGGTTACAAATATTTGCAGGGAGAATGACACTCTCAGACTGCTTTTCTAACTGGGTGAAATGACTACCTTTAATTCCTGCTTAAATGAAAATTTATCTGATTATCTTAGCAAAACCAGAACCATTATTTACAATGTATATAAAATAAGGATTCTTAAACTCAATAGATGCCTGTTTCAAAAGCTCTGACCTAAAATCACAGAAAAAAAATTATTATATGGTTTGATACAAAATACAAACAACCTGTGTGACATTCGAACAAAGGTGGAAAAGATCCCCCCATAAGCAATATTCTCCTGAAGTCACAACAGTTTTCATATTTTCGGACATGTGCTCTGTGTGATTTTTGGACAACTTTCTCATTCTTCATTGAGCATCCTTTCACAGAATCATAGAATTATTTGGATTTCAAATCTGCTGCATGTGAGCTTTCTCTTCCAAACTTCACTGATATTGTGAAGAAAATGATGAGCACGTTGTAGTTTCCTATTACAGCTGTATCTGTGAAGAGGGTTAACAGTAGCACTAAGAGCTTGGCTTCATAGCCCCTCTGGGCAGAGCTCTGCCACAGCTCTCCACTCACTCAGCCATGGGAAGCCCTACAGCAGAAACAAGGATGAAAGGGGCAGAAATCATGGGGACCACTCTAAGAAAGACTGGCAGAAGTACGAGATCCTTTGCCAGGGAGCAAAGTAACAATTTGCTGTAAGGCAAATTGCTAAGGCAATTCTCAGTGTGCTGTTAGAAGTATACATCCTGCGTACATCTTCAGACTTTCCCATATGCTGCCGTTGAGCCCTAGTGTAGTAGCCTGGGCACATCTATCTCTAAGGAGGTATTTTCCACAGGAGAGAGCCCCTGAGCTATGGCACAATTCATGATGCAGAGTCCTATTCAGAAACTTACAGCACTGGGGAGCAAGAAAAGGCAGTTCTTACATTCCCTCTCTGCCTTCTTTAGTTCGATCCTACTCATATTTTCAGTGCAGGAGACTTTTTTTCAGACTTAGGGCTTCGCTGAATTGGACATTTTCACAAGGGGAAGATCAGTGTAAGTCTTTGACCCTGGCAAGTCTTCTGGAGCTGAACCACCCCTCTCTCTACTAGTGCTGAGGCTGGGAGATTTGGCAAAGGAAATAGAAGAAATAGCCTTTAGAAGGTCCCTGATCTCCCCATGTTTATGAAGCAGTTGATATTTACACTGACATGGAGGACTGAAAGAGGAAAAAGGTAGGATTTGGACCAATTCACTGAGGCAAATTGGCATGATTGGTTTTAAGGTTGTAAAAATAACATCACTTACACGTCCTCTTTTGTTCCTCAGGCCTCTTGGAACTAAGTAGTAAGGCAAGTGGGTGGCAAAAGTACGAGGTGTAGGAAATTTTGTATAATCCATATCTTTTACATTGTATTCCAGCCATGGGATTCTGTCCATGTTCTCCACATTTTCTGTTCCATTACGGTGGCCTTCATTCATTATTAAACTCAAAATGTTCTGAGTCCACACAGTTCCTGAGAAGGAAACCTTTTTAATTGAACCTTGCTTGATTTGGGTTTTTTTAATTAAATATAGTATATTGCCATAAACACAAGCCTTTGGACACCTATAATAAGCTTCATTTTGTAAATATAATTACAACTTCGCATACTGAAGAAAACAAATATGGTCTTGGTGACTGCTGAGTGCAGATGGAAAGCATATTTTTGGTTTTTTCCCTGCAGAAAAGCCATGGCCAGTAACTAAACCTTCAGTTCTTCACCCAGTATATGTGGGAACATAAAAGAATGAGGAAGTATGGCAATGCAGCAAGAGAACGACCTGGAAGTAAACCACCCGGAAGCGGAAGTAAACCATCCGGAAGCGGAAGTAAACGAAACCAGAAAAAGGATGTGGGCGGTGGCATGTGTGTAAGATAGTAACCAGTCATGTATTAGCTTAGAAAATATGGACACATACGTAACCAACAGAAAAGTTTATGTAGGGTGACTAAGGGATTTTAGACTATAAAAGCAGAGCTTCTGATAGAATAAAGGTCTTCACTTTATAACTCTCATAGAGTTGTCTGGAGTCTGTTATGTGTCTCTCCCCCTCAAGTATACTCAACATCCACACAAATAATGTCTGTCCTCACTCTCTTGTGGCAGCATGAATTGCTGCATCTCTGTGGACCACACACCTAAAAATATCTCATACTGAGTGGGTCTAGAAAGACCTTTGATTCCAGGCTGTGCAGTGTTGTGAGATGTCATGAAACAAACAGCTGATAACACCATGTTTGTAAAGCACAAATGAGCCCCACAAAACAAATGCTTGTGGCAACTGGCTCTCTAAAGTTCCTTGGGGAAGATCTGACTCCTGGGTCACAGCTGCTGGGGAGGATGGTCTAAAAAGGCAGTACCTTGAAGGTGGCTGACTGCCATGCCAGTATGTGTTCATGTGCCAGCTGGTGACAGTGGGAAGCAAATCCTGAACGATTAGCCCACTTGAGCCATGTGCAGAAGTGTTCAGCTCCAGGTCCTCTGGCCTTCTCAGCACTATACTAGTGCTGGTTCCTTTCCCTTTTTATACTATAGGCCAGTATAGATGGACACTTGTGAGGATTCAAATCAGTGCAGAAGAGCATTGAATAGTTGCTGTGGGTTACTCTGAACAAGCACAGAGAAAGGAAGGCATCTGAAACTGAAGTCTAACTGTTAAGACCTCACCTGGGAAGGAAGATCTTGGCTCTGGATATTAGACTGTATGTGTGTTGTAGATTTAAAATCAGTGAAATAGCCCTAGAATTTGGAGAAACAATACCCAGTGATGTCCAGCTGTGTTGACTGTCTTACTCTGCTTGGCGTAATCAACCTGGACAATTTTTCTGCACAGTGGTAGAGTTTCAACAGAAGGATTGAAGGGTACCTTAGATTTGTAACTGGTGAGGAAGAAAGAGGATGGTGGAGCAGGATAGAGGAAAAGGTGTGAATGAGAGACAGATGACATTCAGTGCAATTCATAACTCAAAATCATCTTCCAACTCCTTCCTATCCCAGGGTAGCCCATCACTTTGCAACACAGAACTCCTACATCTAAAGATGTGCTTATCTCAGTGCCATAACATCTTTACCCCTTAAATACTGCCTTCTCATCCTCCCTTTTTGCCGTGCTTAGCTCACCCTGGTGCTGCCTGATGATGAGCTGGCATTGTCTGAGCTCCCTATACCCTCATTCTGTTGACCATGATCCCTCCACAGGCTTCTCCTACCTCATCTACCTTCACCACAAGTGTTTCATGAGTCACAGCAGGTCAGTTTGGTTTCTGTGTAGCTTGCTTTGAGTACACCTGCAAGTGTAAGTCCAAGGATAAGTTGAACCAATTCGGCTGGATGTAAGCAGGAATCCTGTGTCTGAACAGGAACCTGTTCAGCCCATAGCTATGCAGAGTTTGTACTTAATGCTACACTGGATATACTCAGAGACGAGTGAGGTCTAAAATCAAAGCTAACAACTCTGGGTACTTCTACAGTTAAATGGCAGGTTTTCCCCCTCTTTAGAAACAATTCCATTCTTACCTGATTTGGGGTAAGTAGCTATAAATATGTCACTGTCTTTGATCTCAAAATCCTCCAGGGTAGATACATACTCAAGTGTAGTATTTACACCAAAATAAAACCCTTTGTAATTGAATACAAACTCTTTTGATGGTTCCATTGTTAATCTGTTGTCCTTATTGGTGAATAGCCTGCAATAAGAAAATATGAAGTTGTATCTTTCTTCTTTGGTTGTTATCTCACAGATACAAACAAACAAGTAATTTGAACACAGAATCCAGTGCTGACAAATTCTAGCAAAATGCATTTCAGCAAAATTCTAAAAAAAATACACTGAAATCTAGCTTTTAGATTTTCACAAGAATATGACTCAAGATATATTTCTAATGAAAAAAATATTTATAGCAATACCCTTTGCTCATAAACAAGTGTATGCCACATGCATGTAAAAACTGATGTAACAGAAGATATGTAAAAACCATTTGTCAAGATTTCTCTTGGATCTGAGTGACTGCAGAGTTTTATTTGGGATGTCAGTAGCTCTTGAGCAGAGCTAGCTTAACTACCAAGCTCTCGTTCTGAATTTTATGAGTGAAACTGTTCAGAATGTCTTACTACAGTTTCTGCCTCCTTCTACTTATTCTATCTCATTAGTAATGTTTCTCCCATAGTAAGCATTATTTCTGCAATCTAGGATGGCTAAACATGAACATGTCTTATTTTCTTAAACAAGCCTACTGGTTTTATGAGATTATTGTCTCATGTCTCATTAACACCATTGCGATGTATTTGCCAGAAAAATATATCAATCATCATTGTTGTGGTTACTAAGGAAGAGCAAATGCTTGGGGAGATATGGGAAGAGATTCAGAGAGAGTGAGGAAAGAGACTGACTCCTGTAGCTGAACCAGAGTCAAACAGAGCACTGAGGTTTCAAGGTTTTGGTCTGTGTCTCTTCTGTAGTCTTTGAGATAAATGATATATCCATGGATTTCGGTGAGCTTAACATCCCAGTCTTTCCCTCTCTGCTCTGTAGATGAACTGTTTATTAATACCATTAGACAATGGACAAGCCTTGGCAGAAAATACATAAGCAAGTTCACTTAAAGTCTTGGATATCACAAGCACCATCTAATGTGGGTTAAAATATATTTGGAAAGAGAGACTTTCCTATCTGGAATTTTGTCTGGTATTCTGTTCCCTGCCTTTCCCTTGCAATGTGACTGTTTCTATGCCCTCTTGGACTGCTGCGTCTGCCATTGCTCCTCCGTCGGGATATCACCATTACTCCACCATAAGCATATCACCCTTGCCCAGATTTGTTGAATCAGCTGATTGTGCAAGACGTACCAGCCAAGTGATCTGAATTCACCACAACAGGCAGTCTTTGGCTATCAGACAGACAATCCCACCTATTATATTTGCTTTTCTCCATTTCATGCTCTTTTTCCTCTTTGCCTTCCTGCACTGTCAGCTTCCCTGGGCCAGGTGCCTGCTCTCTGCCCAGCCCTGCACTGCCCCTCTGCGCTGCACCAGCAACACTGCCTTTGGCAGGAGCACTGCCCTGGACCCATGCAGTTGAGGATGTGCCCTCCCACTCAGACGCCTTGGAAAGCACCTGGGATCTCTGGTGGTGTGGCTATTCAGGTTAGTTGGCAGGACAGGGAAAGGGGCACAGTGGCCACTGCCATGACTGAGGTCAATGATTACCTGCCCTGCTCTGGGCACATGGGGCTGGATTACCTTCACCAGCCACAGGAGGACACACGGACATCACTCAGATGCAGTGAAGGCTGTGGCATGCGCTGATCTAGATAACTCCTTGGGCACACAGTGCTACCAAGTTTTAAAACAAATACATGCCTTTGTTTTATGAGATTAATCAAATTTAGTTTCTCCTATTAGCACCTGCACTTGGTATCCTTAGGCAACAAAAAAAATCCTTTGGTCTGGGGGATGCACAAGCTCAGTTCTACTGCCAAAAACCCATGGGCAAAGAAATGTGGCTGGATGTCTCCTTCCTAAGAGAACTGACCCCTGTGCTTAAGTTGCCCTCCCTCTACCCCTTCTCATGGTGTGGGCCATGGCCAGGGCAGCAAGAGCAGAGAGGAGAGCAAGGGGAGCCACTGCTGCATGTGGTGAGGGGCTGCCTGCCTCACCTCGTGGAGACAGGGACCACCTGCGTCAAAGCCTGTGAGGTGCTGCAGCCTCACAGCGAAGCCTATGTTTCATGGATTGAAACAACCCCCAGTGAATCAGAGCATGAAATGGAGAAATAAAACATGTTTATAAACCAAGGGATGGGTACACTTTTAAATTCAAGTTGTGACAGCAAAGCTGGGTAAGTCCTAAGAATGCAAAGATATGGAGAATGAGTGAAAAATGTTACTGATATAGGAGATAAAGCAAGGAACTTGTGGGAAACAGAAAGGAGAGGCATTCAATGCACAGTATACAGAAACTTTCTTGATCTTGTTCTGTCAAAAACTTGAGTTTTTATACCCCTTTGGGATAAAGGTTATTGAACTGGTTGTTTCTTTTAAATGTATGAAAATACCATGAAAAAATTTAACATGGAAAAAAGTCTTGCCCCATTTCCTGGAAAGCCTATTCATGATCTAGTGTACATGACAGGAGAAAAAATAAACACTCAGGAGTGCTCATACCAGCCAGCTACACATCTCGAAAACACATCTCAAATATCTGTTTCCAAAAGCAGATACAAAGGTGTCTGCCAGTTAATCTCCTAAATCCACAGTGACCACACACTTTTACTCTGTTCAGTTAATTATCTCACAGCTATGACTCTGATTTCTTCATTGAGTGATACAGAAAAGCCCATGTGAGACCCCAGTTTCCATACCAGCACTGAGATAACCCTGCTCTGGACATCCGTCCTCCTTTCAAGCACAGGACAGCTCCAGCCCTAGTTCTCTGCAATTCTTTCTGGCAGTACATGCCAAAATTATCTGCAAAAGAGGTCTATGTACAATTCTTATTATTATTTTACTTGAGAGTGTAATAGAGCATCATTTAACTCACAGATCTACTATTCTCATAATGTCAGGCATGCTTACCTTCTCTGCTCTCCGTTCGGTGCCCACGGACACGTATGCTACTATTTCCCCGCTTGGTGACTTGGTGACTGCAAGCAGTTCTAGAGATGAGTGAGCTGTCAAGTTTCCTTTTTAACTGAGATGTGAACCCTTGGACACTGTGCTGGTTGGCTTGCTTCCAATATTTGCTTATCTTCAACGTAGACAGAGATAAGAGAACTAATACAACTCTCAAAAAAGTGGAAGCAGCCCAGAAAGATTTTTGAAACTATTTAAATGCTCATTTTGATTTCTATTCCTACTTTTTTAACAACTGCATTATTGAGGAATATTGGAGAGCAGCAGAAGTGAATAAAAACTTTAACTTTTTGGTAGATTTTCTTTTCCCCCTCAGCTTTCACTGAACTTTTGCCCAAGTTGGTTTTTATCTCCAAGCTATGTGTGATAATAGTCCCAAAGAATAGCCTGAATCCACTACTCCACGAAAACGGCTGATAAGACAGGTCCAACCTGATCTCAGCCATGAGTCTGGAATGAGCTACTTGGGTTTATCACGTGTCCGTGGTCGTGTTGAGTAAGGTATTTTATAGCTAAAATAAAATAATTCCTGAGGCATTTATCACTGAAACCTGCACTCCAACAACATCACAAAGAACATATTGTTCCCCAGGTCTGTGCTGTGTTTTGTATAGGATTACTTTTTAACCTGGATCAATTCCCCAGGTAGTCCCCAAACTTGCACAACCTATCAGTCGTGTTGGTCAGCATGTGAATGAGCCAGAAAGAGAATTAAGGTTGAGGTGGTTTTCACCACAGAGGAAACCCTTGTGGTGACAGATTCAGCCTGTTCTGCTTTGCTTTCTCCTCCTAACAGGCATCTCTCTAGTATTTTTTAACTGCAATTTCTATTTCGAGTGTTCAAGAATAATGAAAAGAAACATCTATTGATCCCAAAACTAGACAGGGAGGTGCTCTACCAGATGTTCCACCCCTTGGCGCATTACTCTGAAGAATCCAAAGAGTAACAGCTATGGTCTCACATCAGCTTCGTGAACTAGTTGCAGAGCCAACAAGCTGTGAGTTAAGGCAAGAAGTGATATTTTCTTGTGAAAAGAAATAGAGGGTAAAGCGATTTGTCAGCCAAACTGACAGATAGTGAGTGGGGAAAGTACATGAATACTGAGGATATTGTAAAACGTCAGCACCCTAAGGTTAGGATTTGTCCCTGTTTGTCAGTAACACTGAATTACAGTCTATCTGCCATTAACTGAATGTTACTATCATGTGTATTATCTTTTTCAGGAGAAATAGTCCATTGCAATATTAATAATTAACCTTGGGATCCAGATACCTAACATATACTTATATTGTACGTGCAGTTGCACAATGTTCAGTTGGAGACTGGGAAAAGATATATATGGTTTACTGTAGAATTTAAACAAAACCAATGTTCCTGGTGCTGTTAACCTCTTCTTTCCTTCTGTGGTTGTTTCCTTTGGTACTTCACACCATACACACAATACATTTCTGTATATCACAGTAATCACAGTTCTTTCACAAGCCTCTACAGTGACAGCAAACTGATATAGCTTTGAAGTTCTCTATACAGACAATAGACAGGCCTCCTGCCTTCCTATACTGCAAAATTGAAATGTAGAGTAAATGCCTAAATTAGGCACGTGGAATCTCACAATAAGTTTCATATAAATTACTTCAAAATACATACAACATGACATAGCAAAAAAGGGAAAACTGAATTAGACCACTTCAACACTCATTTTAGAAATCTGCTTAGGAACAGATTGTTACCAAACAAGTGAGCGGAAAAAAATAAAGGTTTGTAATACATTCCTCTATTTTAAATAGGTAGTATTATACCCCAATAACATCTAGTATTGACTCTTACTGCACAAAATACATGCCAAAGATACATGATGCCTAAGTTACTAGCGAAGCTTCTCAGAAGTTAGCATTGCCTGAGGGTCACAGTCAGGTGGAAGGCCTAATGCAGTCATTTCTCATGAATACTGTGTCTGCTCTCTCCTACAGGATTTCTGTCACCTGTATACTCTGTCTCCCTCTTTCTTTCACTCCTGTAATTCACAACTGGATGCATTTCACCTGTGTGTCAGGGGGATTTTAGGCTGCCACAACAATGGTCAACCACCATGAAAGGGAATTGTCTTTGGAAGATGAGGTGTTTGCATCCCCACTAATGCTCCAGAGCAGGATTCTAGCAAAGATGCATAAACCAGTGCTCTTAATTTGGGGATACATTTTGTCTTTCTTTGAGAGACAGTTTTCTCTCTGATAGACTTCAATTTGTGTTTTGTCCCCAGAGCTTTCTAGCTAGAAAGAAGGAAGAGTTTGGTGCATTTTACCCTGAAAATGAAACTGAGGCCTAAGAAGTTTTAGAAAGAGTTATAGGGACAGTGTCAAAGACAAAGAACCACAATTGTATATGTTGCACAGTGGGAATCACATACTTTCACATAATATGAGTAGTATGTGAAAAAGAAATGTTGCCAAGGCAAAGTGTATAGCCAGTCAACAGGAGGATTGGGTTAATTTTCCTCAGCAAAGGATATGGAACAGTGAACCAAATAGGTTTACCATTTGGTAAAACAAAGTCTGAATTTTCTACTACTATGTGTATTATTTGCATGTTTAAACTTGTTTTTATCTGTTACTTTTCCTCTGGGAAAGTAAAGTAATTAACATACCTTTCAGTGACTTAGCTGTGTGCTTGCTCCTTGACTCATAGACTCCAGAAGGCATGTCAGTAAACATGAATTTCCATGCTGTTTTCAAATGAATCAAAAGACTCTAGAAAACAAGCCAGTCTGGCTAGGGGGGGGGGAAAAAAGGCCCATTTCTCTTCTAGTTCTAGTTTCAAATATAGTGTTTTCTCTTTGAATATGAGGATTTGACTCAAGTTGCATCATAATCCATTTTTCATAGGTTGTGCTTTTACTGGGAGATCAAAGTCATAACCAAATTCAAAGATGAATGATTTACAAGAATGTGTTAAAGTTTGAATGGACAATCTAGGAACATCATGCCCATGAAAGCAACTGTCAACTGGAAAACAGCTTTTTAAAAACTACAATGACTTTTTTCCAATAATATATACAGATACACAAGCAAACCCTCCAGCAAAAACAGTTTTTTTATCAGACCACATCCAAAAGAACAGTGTTTTGAGCTGAAACTTTTATTTGTCCATTTGGCTTTGCTTTTGGGTTTCTTTTTTTTTCTGTCGGTAGGCTCTGAAGGTGGAGAAGGGAAGGCTTCAAAAGCTCTTAAATCCAGCATTCACACATAGGAGAAGTTTATACTGGGAACATGTGTTAAGAACAAGGGCTGATAATGCATTATCTCTAAATAAATTGCAGAAATAACGCTCTTTCCTACCTCTCTGCTCTTTCCTTTCCTGGATCTAAATGATAAAGCAAGTGAATAGCAAACAAATGTGATGATGGTTCCTGTTATTTAAAATAAACCCTTGCCATAGATTCTTAGCCCTTATTTCCATGCTTTCTCTTCCTCAGAAAATATTAAACTCAAAATATTCTGAGCCCACATAGTGTCTTGAAAGAAAATAAAGGTCCTGAAGGCTATTTTATGATAGTATTATTTATTTAGGTGCAATGTACCTGATAAACACATTTCTTAAGAGCTACCTTCAGTTTCAGATTATCGAAGTCAAAGTACATGTTAAAAGGCAAAAAAGTCATAAACTCTTGGAATTTATCTGTGCAGCTGGAAAGCATCATATTTTGACAAACTACAATAGCACTGCAGATCAGCCATAGCCTCACCTATCATCTGACAACCATTATGTTGTCAGCCTCCACAACAGGGCAAGAGTCACAAAGAACTGAGTTTTCTCCCCAGTTCATCTAAATGCAGAGTTATCTCTGTACATAGGACATGGAACATGTCACTCATACACATGATACCTGCTGTTTTAAAGCATTTTAAAATATGATTTCATTTAAAGGAGCCTGAAAAGACATTGTGAACTGCCATGGACCAGACGGTATCATTATATGGTCAGCACAGACATTGAGATAGCCAAGGCAGATGAAGAATTGTATCTAGGGGATATTACTATCATATTATGTTCCTGACAGTGTGGACTCAAAGGCTGAGCCCTTGCAAAAGACTGTAAAATACACTAATTCTTTAGGAATAAGTTGAATTAAAAATTCAACAGAGAACAATTCATTTTTCCATTATTCCTCTAAATTCTTCCTAGAAGAAACTAATGTGCTAATAAGAGAACATGTAAAAATGGAACAACAGTATTAAATTCTCATGGACGAAGAGGGAAAATAAAACAATCTTTGCTTTTCCTAGAAAACTCAGTTCCCCCTTGTTGTGGCCTCATAAGAGGAGTCCGTGTGCTTTGGGATGGCAGCTGCTGTTAACATCTCTGCCCACTTCTCTCATATCTCCTGGGAAGCTGCCATTAGATGCCAGAGGCCAGACTCTTGCAACAGGAGTCACTTTATAGCACTGAGATGACTCTGGAGGGCAGAGGCATGGACATTAGGAGCATTTGCTAGCAAGATATAGTGTATACAAGTAAAGCAAATCACAGGTGAAAGTGTTGTAGTCACAAGAAAATTCTGTTTGATTAAAGTAGGCATTTGTTTCAGCTGTAGAATTAAAAGAACACTTTTGTTGACGGGGTCGCAATCACGAGGAGAAAAGCTTATCTACACAGTTGCAGATAAGCAGGCACTTCTTTATTTGCAGCACTGGGGAACACAGAGGGTAGCCCCTCAAAGGTGTGTTCCATTGTCTGTACATTTTCATAGTCCTTTTATACAATTTTAACAAAGCAAATCATACGATCATGCATATGCATAAGATGATTACATAAGAGGATTACATATTCCTTTATCTATCACTCTGATTGGTTCCCCATAGAATTTACCCCTATAATTTTGTCAAAGAAAAGCTTTCAGTCCACTCCCCTAAAAGAGGTTTCAGTCCGTCAATCCATTCCCATGAGAAAGCTTTATTCTCACGGAAGTTTCAGTCCATTTGCATGGTGATCTCAATACAGTTATTACCTCTCCTTTCCATTCTATTATTTAGTGTTCCCTTCGGACTTGGTTTGTGCTTTTTCTAATTGCTTATACAAATATATCTTGCAATCTTTCTTTTA
>NW_010202894.1:0-756 GCF_000695765.1 Mesitornis unicolor | reverse complement strand
ATATTGCCAGCAGGTTAAGGGAAGTGATCCTGTTGTAGTCACGAGAAAATTCTGGCTGATTGAAGTAGGCATTTGTTTCAGCTGTAGAACTGAAAGAACACTTTGACTTCTACAAAGTTAAAAAGTGAGCGGGATATGTGTATACAGGTGCTTGGAAGGGTACGAGAAGAATAGGCCATAACTTTTCTTTTCAAGAAGATTAGGCCATACATTTTCTTTTCTCTCCATGTCAAAATCATATAGGGGTAATCTAATGTCTTATATGGTGTGATAGTGGGGAACCAATCAAGGTTAAGGGCAGAGTAAAAGGTGATCATCTTATGCATATTCGTATGATTTCCTTTTGTTAAAAATGTGTAAATAGGCTGTGAAAACATATGGGTGTTGGAGCACAACTAAAGGAGCTAGCCTCTGTGTCTCCCCAGCGCTGTGAATAAAGAAGTGCCTGCTTATCTGCTACTGCATAGATAAGTTTTTCTCATCGTGATTGCGACCCCGTCAACGAAAGCAGCTTGATCCCCCTTGCACACGTTGTTCTCCATGGTGGGACAGAAGGGACCTCAATGGACCGTGGGGGTTGCCAACCATTCATGTTGCATGAAGGGTCTGCTGCAGCATGCTGTTCGACCTGCACAGTAACTCCTTTTACCACCTACAGGCTGGTATTAGGCCTTATCAGAATAGTTACATCTGGCAAGACAATGAAATCATCCCAGTCACAGAGAATCACAGAATTACAGAATTGCTCGGTTGGAA
>NW_010202893.1:76982-86072 GCF_000695765.1 Mesitornis unicolor | reverse complement strand
TGTCATAAAAGGAGGTAAGATTAGTCAAGCATGACATCTAACTCCTCCCTGCTGTATTAAATTGCTGTTCTCATCTCCAGTCACCCCTGACTTGGAAGATGAAGCAATGGAAGCTGTGAAGGTCCTTTTGGGTTGGGACATCCTCCTTCCCAGTTTGCTGCAGGCCAAGGATTCTTACCTCTCTGGCCTGTCCCTAGGAGTTATGTCCTTCACTGCTGTCCTCCAGGGGCTGCTGAATTCCTACCCCAGTCACCGAGACCTGCCCTGAGAAACGTGTTGCTCTGGAGCCTTGACTGTCCCAGGACCTCTGTGTTCAGGATCGTCACAACCAGAGACGTGGAGCTGTTGCCAGTCAGTCATTATCTCTGACTCAAGCCAGAGAGAGGCAAAACCAAGTAATGGTGTCCATTTACAACATCCACAACAGACAGCATTGCTGTAAAGACAGGGAAGAAAAATCACACGGCACTGATGACCCAAGAGCAAACCCAAAGGGTCCCTCTCTCTCCTGGTACTCAGCTGAGGTGCTGTGGGTGCTCACTTATCCCAGGAATCTTAATAAAAACCTGCCAGAATATAAGCAAGTGTTGAATACAACAGTGAAAGCTCCCAGTGTCTCTGTCCACAGCCTTTATGACCTTACATGAGCCCAAAGCATACTGCTGCAAGAAGTTATTATTAAAATGTAATCTCTCAGCCAAAATATAGCTATATGAAATCAGGAAGCTTATGAAACTCTCTCTGGTGTCTGAAACACTGATCTGCAACTTTTTTAATTTGCGTGTTTGTTATTAAAGACATTTTTCTACAGATTTCTAAACAGGACCAAATATTCATCTTTTGACTTGAAGATCGCCATCAAGAAGCTATTCTGTGTGGATCTGGAAAGAGAAATTTGTCCAAGAACACACAGCACATGAATCCCATCAGCTTTCATTCAACCTGTTGAATGTATTCTAGTTGATTTTCAAAATGGCATTGGCAGTGCCAAAATGTTCAAAACACTTAAGCAGAAACTCTACACCTAGTTTCCCGCTCATTATTTTGAATTTTTGAGCTCAAGTTTGTTTTGAGCTCCAGTTTGTAACATGGTTTTCTTTAGAAACACATCTTTTTAAAGACAGTTATTTAAAATGCTCGTAAGGGGTTTAGGTTTCCTTGATATCCATCTATCACTGACAGAGGTGACTTGCAAAATCAAGACAGAGACTGTTCACAAGCTGTTATCAATCCACAGATGGTGAGTAATTTGGAAAAAAAATAATTCTTCTTATAATTTTCAATTATGGCAGTTTTAGATACTATTTTTACCTAGAGTTGCTGGAGTTTTTTCCAGACAGGAAATGGATTTTCAGAATCAATGGCCTTCAGTGTTATTCTGTTTCAGAAAAGTGGCGTGTCATCAAAAATACTTACGAAATTATGCCAAGCTATCTTCTAATTTATGCATTAAGGGAAAGTTGTGGGAGAGAAGAAATACAGTTATTACTTTTGCCAAGACATCTACAGTTAGCAAACTAATTTTTTGTTGCTCTTTCTCAAGAATTTCCTCTAAGCCAGATCTAGACTATTCCTGGAAAGTGGAATCAAGCAATGTATCATAAGCACCTTAGCAGATCTAGCTGTGCCTTGGATGGTGGCTCCTTTTTTTGGGAACTGCCATTTTGAGAAGGCAAACATTCAGAGAAGGTAGGTAAGCCCACAAGTAACTAATAAAAATAAGCCAACACCTGGAAGCAATGATATGCTTAATGAAGATTATCCGTCATGCTCTTTTTGCTGCCCAATGAGAACACTCCCACATACCATTTCAGTAGCTGAATCGCACAGTAGAAAGCTTGCAAATTACCCTAGGTATTAAAAGATTCAGCTAGAAATACTGACATAATACACTATTGTGTTATTTCCAGAAATTAAGTATAACCTATAAATATTCTTAATTTAAATTTGTTTTTAATGTTGCATTACTAGCCACCTCGATGATTTTCTTGTCATGTCTGAAAACTCTTTTGTATGGCTAGAGATTCAAAGGAACACTGAAGATTTTGCTGTTGATATTGGACAGAACAGTGTGCTTTCTTCATATAAAAGCCTACAAGTTTGAGAAATACCTTTACATCTTAAAAGACAAATGGAGGAGGCAGTAATATAAAGCAAGAGTGAACCATGATATCATTTTGCTATGCACAGAGGAAAGTGAGATTTTGAGAAAATAATTTTTACTGCAATTGGTCTGCTTTAAAATAAATCAGTAAGAGAAAAAAAATCTCCTACCCCTTTCAGCAAAATGGAATGGTTTATCATATGTGTACCAGGCAGTGCAATATATTCTCACCTTTGTTAACCACAGGAGACTTTCTTTGAAAAATACACACATATATATGGATTTTCTTTGGTATGACCACAAGAAGCAGGCATAAGTGCATAGAAGCCTTTTTTCCCCTCACCTTTTTTTAAAGACTCTTTTCTATTTTACTATCTCTACTATTCCTTTCTGATTTTTGACAAAGTAAATATGCTGTGGCTCTTTTGTCTCCCATTTTATACATTCAGCTTCATTACAGTCTAATGTAGCTGGATTTAGAAGCCACCCTTCTCTTTGTACCAGACATGTTAGCTGTCGTGGTAAGACCTTGCCCTGAAGCTGTTTATAACCTACACTAAGAAAACAGGCTAGGGAAAAACAAAAATGCAAAATGGAGAAAGGGCTCCGGTCTCGTTGTCATGGTGTGTGGGAGAGCTGAGGCCACCTCACCTTGCCCTCTTCCCAGTGCCTAGTTACCAGGCAAAGGACCTTGATGCTTGAGGATGTGCAGCACTTTACCAACCCTGAACCATGAGAAATATCCCCTGAAGACTGATACAGTGATGGGTTTTCTTCCACTGAAATCACTGAGTTCCCACCGCTTACAAGGGGAATGGGCCCATATAAAGAGTATCAGATTTAGTCATCACCCACAGCTTGCAGCCCCTCTCCATTTGTGGATTGCCAAGGAACTTTCTTATAGCTTTCTTATAGATGTACATCAGCACTATATACAGACCTTGCAAAACTGTTTTCCATCCTCTCCTTTTGTGGACACCTGGGAAACAGACCATATCTCTGCGGAATCTACTGGCAACTACTCACGATACTAAGTGTCAACTGACGTAGCTAGGCTAGATACCTCCAGATCATGCATCCTATACAGAAATGTAATAACAGCAAGTCTCTGCTCCAGACACATCTGATAACAACAGGCTCTTTTTTCAGATAATTTCCATCATTAGAAACATGGTAGTGCGGCTATCTCAGTGCAGCCTGCTGGTAAGGTTCACACCTTCTGCAGCACAGATAAGCATCACAAAAAAGTAAGGTCTGATCACCCCCATAAAGCAGCATACAGTGCTAGATATTAACCATAGAGACACAAAAAGATTCCCATCTGTTATCCAGTTGTAACAGTTCATCAGAGCATGCAGCAGTTTACAAACAAGGTAAGAGCTAATTACAGGGAGTGAGACTATACTGTGGAAGAGAGGAGACTAGTTCCCACCCAGAACCTGGGACTGGGGGGGTAAGGTGAGGTATTGCTCATTTGCTTTCTGGAGTTGGGGAGACATGGGAGGAAGAACTGTTTCCCAGTTTAGAAATGTCACCTGCCAGGTGGTGACAGACAGCATGAGTGAGGCAAGGGAAGAAAGGAGATTCTTTCTCTTTCGGGAGCTTTAGCAATTTTGGTGTCATTTGTGATCCATTTTTGTCTGTGACTGCCAAGAGAAAATGGGAGAAATAAATCAGCAGAGCCTTGTGTGCAGTCTCCCCAGCTCTGGATGCTCTTGACACCTCAGCCGGAGACACATTTTGCTACTCCATGTCACAAATATGCCTCATGTTCATGGGGCTAATAAGCCACAAAACTGCTGAGATTTATTCAAAATATCAATTGCAAGAAGGGACACCAAAAAAAAGTTTGGAGTTAATTTCCAAAAGTGCAGTGTAAATTAAATCCTTCTGCAGACATTCATGCTATTTATTACCTGCTATTTTACAGCCTATTTCAAAGGGTAATTATGTGGATAACCTGCCACACACACCCTTTTTTTTTTTTTGCAGAGGTGAAGTACATCGCAAGCCCCTAAGCATTCCTGAAGACCAGCTCAGAAAGCAAACTCCACCATCAGAGCACTGCCCTCAGCTTGACTGGACCGACAGAAACAAGCCAGGGTTGAAAAGGCCAGGGAAGTCTCCAGAGGCTCTGAGAAGGACTGCAAGGAGTGTCAGGAGCACAGCCTTCCTCTGCAGCTCCAGGAGCCCGGTGAGCTGTGCCAACTCAGTGGGAGTGAACAAAAGGGAAGTGGGATCCAGAGAGCAGGCAATTTCTACAACATGTTCCCTGCCTAAACCAGTGGTGGTAATTGTGCCAGAAAATAAAAATAATAAAAATAAATCTTTGATTTCTGTTGTTTTGGAGTAGATTCCAGCAATGGAGCCAGTGGAAGGAAAATAACTAATGAACGCAGAGCTTAAGTAGTGGTTTACTCCTTGTTGTGAAGGGCTCTAAACTTCTTCTTGTGAAATCTCCACGGTTCCCAAGTCCTGAGAGATGTGGATCAGATGTTGAAGGGCCTTCCCAAGAAAACTAGTCCTTGCTGCTGCAAGCAACTGGTGGGACGGCAGAGAGCAAGGACCAGCCGGGCCCTGCCTGCTGCAGCCGGCATGGCAAAAGGATTTTATTCTGTGAACATTTTTCCATTTTAAAACATTTTCCTAACCCAAATGAGTTGTACAGAGAAATGAAGTTTCTGTGACTTCTGTATGTTATTCTGAATGTCAGAACTCCGATTCAGATGTTGTAGTGCTAATTGCTTGTAAGCCCTAAGCGAAATGAGCTTTCTCATCTAAATGTACATTCTCTGGGGTTAACAACATGGCCTTTTGAGTCACAGGAAAATACATACACTGCACAAGAGTCTGACCCCCTCAGATGGTACTCAGGCATCTCTCCACCACAGCACCCATGAAAGATGTGAGTACCCAGGAGTGGATTTGGATGACTTTAGTCTGTGTCTGACAGGATTTCTCACATTCACAACAATTTTTTTCAAATGGGAAGAAAAAACAGTCTCCATATTATATGAAATTGAAGTCCCAAGTGCATTTCTATGGCTGAGTTATTAACCCCTAGTAATGAAGGTTTGAAATTAAGATATTAACTGCTGGAGGGGCAAATGAATTTGCTTTAATAAGGCTAATTAACCCACACCTGCAGCAGGGCTGGATGTTGCTGCAAGCTGCCGGCAGCCAGGCCCGGGGGCCAGGTTCCTGGCTCCTCACAGCTTATCAGTGTCAGACAGCAACTCCTGCAGTGGGGCTCACCCCAGGACCACAGCCAGGTCCTCAAAGAGGCATTTATCCAAAGGCAAAGACATCAGAGGCAGAAAAGACACAAGCGCAACCATGCATCCTCGGCCTCGATGAGGGTTTAGTCTTCTTTGATGGGAGGCCACTGAAGACCAGTATGGCAGTGGCACAGCAGCAGCAAGCCGCTTGCAGCAGCCACACTTATGGTAGCTCATCCTTGCAGCTCTTGTTTTGCCTTCACATTATCAGTCCAATTTACATATCAATTGTAGGACCATTTTTAGTCCTTTATATCCCCTCCCCTCCTCTTTTTTTTCCGAGAGCTCAGAAATATTTCAATCCTTGAACTGCCAGTTTTAAGATATCAGGAGAGAAATAGAAAGGAAAAAAAGAGGGTAAGGCTTTTCACTCCAATTTCTGAGCTGACTGATGTGTTAAAAAGATTGGGAATTTCTCTAACAAAAGCATCTGCATAAGACTTACACCCTTCCTCTGATCCTCTTGTGCTGTTTTGCTTTTTATCAACTGCCAGGTTCATCCAAGCATAAAGAATTGCATTATCATCCTCAGAATTATTTTCCATATAGTTGATATTTTTCTTTAGAGATTCTCATAAAAAGTGAATCCATAATAAGTCTTTGAATAATGAAAACAGTTTAATTGACTTAGAGGTACGAAGCCACCTCCATAAAATAGACTCAAATGGCCTAATTACTAATACACCATATGGAGGAAAAGCAGAGGTGTGGTGCAGTCTGTTGATGGATCAATTAGCACACAAGGCAGAGGATTGTGTCATCAACGCTGTTACCATCAAAACAGAATCCCATTTTGTATGTGTCTGTAATATCACACAAATGATCTTGGTTTTTCCCATTTGGGTAGCACCTCCTTCAAAACTAAGATCTCAAAACATTTTGAAAACACTGACTTAAACTATGTCTGCCTCTGCTTTATTCTTCACAGGTTAGGAAAGTGTAAATGACAACCTGGTTTATCTGCCTTGTAAAAGCAAATAATTTCTAGAGCAGCCAGTTTCTTCATACTCCACTGCAAACTCTTAGCACTTCCACAATGTAATGGAAAAACTGCTGAGAATGAAGAAGCTGTCTCAGTGGGGACAAACTGGTGAAGGGTTTTTGCCTTTGCAGCATAGGAGGGGGACACCCAGGTGTCTACTTATCTTCAGGAGTTTAGCAAGGCTTTGGGAAACTGCAGTGCGGTGCAAATCTCTCCACTGCTTTTATCAGTATAATACACATTGCAGTCTGGGGGGAAATTTTAGTAGTGTGAATTCTTTCTCACCCAAGCAGGTTGCAATGAATTACAGTGAGTAGTTCACACTGTTACAGTTAAGAGAAGCTACCACTGGTAGCCTCTCATCTTAGGCTTGGGTTAAGCACCTATAGAAACTCTAGGAAGGGTTTCTGGGAAAAAGCATATTACTAAAATTAACTGGTTGCAAATTAAATAAGAGAGTCGAAATGTCACATTTTGAGAAGAAATTTTTTTAAATTGACTTAATTTTAAATATTGACATTTAATGACTTACCAGTGCTTTATGTGGTAACGCATAGAGCATGCAGGAGCACAGGTTACCTCTGTATCGGGGCTGTAGCTCTTTCAGCAGCTACTGCTCTAACTGGCCGATTCGGTAACTGTAGGTCTGCTGCATCATTCACATAAACCTCTTCTATCAAAATTGTAGGATTCTGGGCTTTCTGAGGCATCCTAATGCCTAAGCATCGCAGAAATCCACCCTTCACCCTTACACAGAGTTGGAGCTGCCACCTTTCCTTCCACATACATACTCCACCAGTGCAGGAGAAGACTTGGTTCCTGATACAGTCTCTATGAAGTTAAACCACACTCCCAGACTTAAATACACTGTCTTCAAGGGCCGTACATCTGTCAATGTTCGAAAAAGTCACCATTCTTGATTTCTCTCTTTGCTCTCCTAATAGAAATGCTGCATTTAATTTAATACTCTGACATTTGTTCTGCTCTTTGATCAATCTGTTTTTCCTGTTTTCCTTCATTTTCTGCTGCTATGTAATGTGGGAAAATGTGCCTTGTGCACAATTACACTTTTGCTCCTCCAGGTTTCATTTGAAATGCATTTCAGCAGAGAAAGTTGCTGCTTTCCAGCTTTATTACACAGGGCATGATCTAAATCTTCATTTGCAACATCCCTGCCAGACAATTTATCCATTCCTGAAAAATAAATAGATATTGAAACCAATCCTGTAAGGATGCTTTACCCCTGGATGGACTTTAGACATTGTCATTTAGCTGCTTTCTGTTCATAATAATCTTTTGTTCTTTTGAAGTCAAATCTGACACAAAGCAGCTGTTTACTGAGTCCAAGATATTTAAATGGGACTAAGAAGTCTGGGCAAGTCTATTTGTGGGGCTCTTCTAGTTGTTTGGCAACAATACAGATTGGAAAGCCAGACTTGTTATAAATGTCTCAAAATGAGTAAAAATTGGGCAAAAGCTGAAACACTCAAAATCATACATTTCTTTTGAAAAGCTAGGTCTAGAATTTTCTACTTTTCTGGAAAGACTTAGGCAAGAATTGGTATGTCTCAAGGAGATATCAGAATAAACATGGCATCAAGTTTCACCCACTGTACATATAAGACTTCCAGAAAGCTCCCTGCTGCCAAGGCTCTGGACTGGAGCACCCTCTGTTCCTGAAAGAGCCCCACTCATTTGTGTCATGAAGGAAGGCTGCTTCTCTGGGTGCTCTTAAAGGTGCAATAAATTGTTGCTGTGTCCCAGAAAATCACTGTCATAACATTCAAGAGAAACCTAAAGATTACTTCCGTTGTACCTGAGGAAACTGAGTTCTCTATAGCCCTGAGGGTGCCTGCTACCAATGGTAATCTTCCAGTGGCAAATTGTTTACTGTTGGACCGTCTCTCTTTCTACGGTGGGCACAGTGCAGTAGAAGCTATCTCATTCCTGTTGGACTGGCTTCCTGCCCAACCTCCTCCTCCTCCTCCTACCATCCATGTGCCCAGTCACATCCCCTCACAGGAATGCTGCATAATACTAAAACGTTATGGGAACCATATGTCTAGAAAATTAAGTGGGCTTGCAAAATGAGATGATCTCTAGTCAGAGTTCGGTTTTATTTAAAAATGCCTGAAGCACAGCAATATTTCTATGAAATCTACTGAGAAACTGCTGGCCAGGGTGTAAGTTGGACCTGAAGGAAAGGTATAACTCCTTCACAGGACATCCAGTCAAGTGGTGGGAGCTGCAGTTACGTGACCCTTTCCATAGAGGCACAGAGTGCACGTCATGTCACATTTCACTCTTGTGCTAGTTGTCCCTCAAGTACTATTCCTTTTCCTGCATTTTCTCATGTAGTACTCAGACAGTAAGGCATCATTATTTTAACACATTGACTCTTTCCTGGATAACCTTTTTGAAAACTCAAACATCTTTATTTTCTGTGAAGGGAAAAACACTGCTTACCTTGTACATATGCTCAAGAAACACTCAATAAGCCTATCTACAGACTTCCAACACTGTCGGCAATAGCTGCCCATTAACACAGCTATTTGTGACAGGGGATCGCTGCAGATGTCAGAGAGATTGGGGCCCCACGCTCAGATCTCCTTTGGTATCTCAGTAGTATTTTTCAGCATACACGATTGGGCACTAGTCTACCATAGAAAGACTATACTTCAGAAAGAGGAAAGCAAATCATCGCTACATTTCTTCTGTGTAGGAGA
>NW_010202893.1:37247-76951 GCF_000695765.1 Mesitornis unicolor | reverse complement strand
TGCTGCCGTTCGACAGGGAAGTACATCTACCCTTTGAAACTCCTACAACTGCATCAAAAGTGCTGTAACTGTAAGACAAAACACATTATTCAGCCATAATACCACCCATACAAATCCATTTAGAAATGCTAATGGATTATCTGTATCAAGCAGACCTCAGCTCAGACCAGGTATCATTGGTCCACACCACTCTAACTTAAGCTGCACTGAATGTCATCCATACTCCCCCAGCTGGTATAAAGCCAACATAAACTCTGTGAAAGCTCCATATGGTGTGCTCTGGCTAATTTGACAGAAATGTGATCATGTGCCCGTTCTTGAGCCATATAGAATTTGTACTTCTGGGAGATCAGTCAGCACATAGGCCTCCGACTAATGGCTGTGGAGCCGCAGTGTGAGCACAAGCATCGCACAGGACCCTGTGACCAAGGCCACCAGGGCTTGGACAGCATCCAACAAGCTCCCCAAACCCTCAAGCCCTCAAACCAGCTATTTTTTGCTTCTTTATATTTTATTTTTCTGCCACGTTCAGACCCATCTCAATCAAACAGGAGATCAACACCATCCCATACCATGCAGCTTTCCTCTGAATATTCTTCTTTGCACTTGCAATGGTCTGTGGCATTTGAACTGCCACTCCCAGCCCCTGGTTCACTAAATCACCGCACTCATGTATAGCAGGAGAGTGTTCATCAGTTGCAGGTTATTTAAAGGAGAAGGATAAAGCCTACAATCTGATTTATTCAACATTTGAATGCCATAATCCTCTGAACATGCCTTTTAATGGTTTGCAGCAGTAGCTCCTGCAGTCTCAGCTGTCTTGCTGCGCTGAGTGAGGTTACAGCTGTGGTACTTAAGAGGTGTTTTTCATGTTTTGGGCTAGGATGCCACTCTAAATGAACAAAGCTGTCTCTGCATGAAACTTTAGTTTTACATCTAGTTTGATTGTAGCTGATATCAACTACCAAACACTACAGACTTCATTATTTGAGGAAAACAGTAATGTTTAATTCCTTGTCCCTGATCTTGAAACTTCTTGCAGATGTTGATTTCAAAAAGGTAGACAGAGAGAATCAATAACCTTGTTGATGCCATTTAGCCTTCTATACATTATACTTTCTCATTGAAATGTTTTAAAATACATAGATTTCGCCCAAAGGCAGGAGGCTTGCCTAACATTCTCTTTTCTTTTTCTGAGTTTTCCTTTTGAGTTACACCTTCGGAGTGAAATACCATATGGCAGACACACACGCACTTCTTAGCAGAGTAATGAAGTTCCACCGAAATTACATACTTTTTCCCCCAGGGAATAGTTCTGCCTGTAATTCACATAGCAAATTTAATACTCTTTCCCTGTAAGACAACTTAAAAATTTTACTTTAAGGAATGAATTCTACTGACACTTATACCTGAGTAAACCTAGAGCAATTTTCTTGAAGGCAATGAAGTTACTAAATATTTATGCTGGCATAACAAGGCTCTGAATGGGATCTATATATTGTTAGATGGTGCTTGTAGTAGGAGACCTGAAAAACATGGTTACCAAAATGTCACTTACCCTGAATTTATTATCCATGTTTACACCATCAGCGCTCACAACACGATCAAAGCACAACAGCATTATAGGGCAACTATGTTAGACGTAATTTTCTAATTCTAAAGTCACTCTGTAGCTGTGGTAATGGGAATGAATACTGAGATCTTCAGCCATTACAAGATCTTTACTTTGCAAACATCACTACCGAGGTAAGTAAAGGTTTTTGTGAAGCAAAGCATGAAGCAAGCATTAAAATCATGTTTCTTTTGATAGCATTTAATTTCTAAAATGATCATAAATATATAGTTTAGGCAATCTTCTGTATTGTTTTTCAAAGAATTAACAGAATTACCATTTTGTTTTTCTGCTTGGAAGATGCTTTTTTAATTCCAGATATAGGAGACATATGACATGAATGCAAGCTAAATTTCAACCATAATAGACTCTGCATGTTGCCACTTCAATGACCTTTTAATCCCTTGGAGTTTAACCATTTCCTAATGTCTCCTAACAGTCATTTTCTTGTTGGGAAAGCCCTTTCTAACTGATAACATCTAAATAAGCTCATACCTTAATTAGAAGAATTCTCCCATAAATATTTATGTTGCTGTGATTAGGCCATTTACTGAATCCAGCTACCCATTATGAGTTAAAATAGAGTGCCTTGTTTTGAGAAGCCTGGGGCATGACATGGTTTATACTAGGGGACTTTAAGTTGTAATTCATCTAATCAAGTGCCTGACCCCTCGCCTCCAAAGTAGCCAGTAGTCGTTGGAGGAAAATAACCTTCTGCTGAGCATAGCATCCTTCAGTCTGCGTTTTTGTATGTTGGAAATAAATGGGATATATATCTAAACAATTATTTAACTACAAAATAGCCTCATGCAGTCCTTTTTTCCCTTCAACAGCCAACATGTGAAAAATCTAAAAGAGAAAGAAGTCAATCTCTCTTTTATTCAGAAGGAAATACAAAAAGTTATAGAAGTACCAAAGGAGGACTTTTACCTAATGGAGGCTGGTACCTAATGAGGCTCCTGTGCCACACCGGTGCTGGGGGGCACCGCAGATATTGCAGCCTGCCGTGCATGAAGTTAGGTACCCTGGTGCGACATCTCCTGTTAAAAGGGTGATGAGAGATTTAGGCAGCCTGTTCTCAGGGGCTGCTCTCTGACTCCTGAGCTGTGGTAAGCACTGAAATGGGGCAGTGAGCATAGGGCATATTTCTCTCCTTTAGCTGATGGAGCCAGAAGACATACTGCCCTGGAAAGATGGCAGTCTAAATTGCTCTCTTTTAGATGTCTAAAGCCATTTGAGTGCTTGGAGTGGGCTTCCGAAGGTGGCCTTTGGGCAACCTGCTTATGTCTGTACAAGAAAATTTAACCCTGTCTAGGAGCTGGAGCACGACTGTCACACCGCTGAACCAGTAGTATTCCTCCCTGGCACATTTTTGGCTGTCTCGCTCTATCATGCAATTCCCAATCACAGTTTTGGTAACAAAATTTTCCAAGGCTGCTTCCTGGAAGAAAGCTTGTGCATGGTCACCCCAGTTTGGTGGCTGAGGAGTCTCACAGCACAGACAGGACCACTGCTGGCCACCTGGCCTACATGCGTGAGAGCACCACTGGGCACGTTTCATTTATTAACCTTGCAGTCATTTCTGATCTCTAATGTGCTAATTCTGCATGTAGATAAAGATCCAAGATTGTTTCAAGAGCTCCAACTCCTTCAGCATCAAATGGGAGAAAATGTTTCTTCATAAGATTTTTAAAAATCTTCATTCACCAAAAAATGTTGTTCCTTTCAGGAAGAGTTGCCTTTGCTAATTCCCAGACATCTGAGCCTAACTTGGAGTAATGCATTTAAAATTACTTGACTCCTCACTTTTCAGCTTTCCACCACTTATGCTATCCTCATTTGTAAAGATAAAATTTGAGAATTAATTCATCCATACTTCAAAGTCAAAATCCCTTAGTTAGTACAAAAAAGTACTTCTTCAATTGGCAGATTTCCATCTTTCTGTTTCCCTCTCTGGGATACGATTAGTTCACATTTAAAGCAAGAAAAGTCTCCCTCCTCTAAGTGTTGTTTTTACAATCGCAGTTATTCAAATCAATGTCTATGATTTTTTAATCTACATTTTTCATTTCATTTAAGACCACAGCTGCCTTTTTCTTTGATCTGGGTACTTTACAACAGTTAATTTTAAAACAGTTAACAAGTAAGGAAGTCTGAAAATACAAGAGATTCTAAACAAGTGCTCTGTTCATGTATTATTTGTTGCTATTTATCTACTTCTTGGTTACTCTATTTCCTGTCTTTGCACAAAAAAAAAGAATGGTATTTTCTGTGGCTGTTTATATCTTTATCTTAAATAGAGCCCAATTTATGTTACATATTCTTGAAAGAGAGAATGTACTTACATTTCAGTAGTATAATTTATTTTTCTGATTTGGATAATAATTTTTATATAACTATGATTAATGTTTTACTTAGTGTCAACTTTAGACTTCCTAAATTTGTTTCATGCTCACCATAGCATGATACTGACCTTGAAATAATAAGATTAGAAAAATAATAATTTTAAGTCTTCTGATGTGTAGTCTGGTTTCTGAAATATTAGGGGTCACATTTTTGAGATTTTTCTTTCCAACCACACCAGGAACTTTCTCGAAGATAAAAAACAAAACTGAGACAATCTGCTGCTTGAAAGAAGTACCACAAAGTGATGCATAAAGAGCAACAAAACTGATCATGAGAGTCATGTTTAAAACCACAGGGGTCGGCTGCTTTGCCTTTCCCGAGTTGTGAGCCTTACTGCAGGCTTGGAAATCGTAAGCATGCATCAACTGAAGCTTTCATTATTTTCAGACACATTGAGCATTAAAAGCTCTCCTTGACAACAGTTATCCAATATAAAATAAAGCTATTTTATGTAGATAAGCTGGGCACCATAACCCTTGTATGAAGGCCTATTAGGAAGGTAGAAATGCTATGCATAATCTTGTTTTTAAAACTGAAAATTATGTGAATGCAAGTTATGTCAATTCTTTCTCTTCTATGATTTTTGTTTGCACTGTACTTGGTATTGATTATTAGCAGCTAAATAAGTTCCAAAATTTCTTTTCATTTCAAATAATGCTTCCTGTCCCTAATGGGATTTGCAAAATTTATTCTGTCCTCTACAGAAAAACTCTAATCACAGATAAATAAAATAATCTGTGCTTTAACAAGCAAGTTGAACCACTCTGTTATTTGTTATTGTCTCCTGAATATTGCTTCTGTCTACTTAGCTCAACTTATCTGTGGTACCACTGATGACTGCATGAGATGCTTGGAATTACGAGGTACAAAGTGGATTTTAAAGCCTTTTACCCCTATAACATTTAAATCTTCCTCAAACAAAATTATTTTCTCTCTGCTTCTCTCAAGTTACTTACCATTCAGTCAGCCCAGTTTTCACCTTATACTTCACAGCAGGACCATCTGAATCACCCAGCAAACCTTCAGCTTCAACTGCCCCACATTACTCTGAGAAATGGCCTGTTGCCTGTCAGTATCAGTTTCCTGTGACTCACCTCTCCATCCATCAATTAGCAATGAAGATTACTAAACTGATGTTAACCAGACAAAAAATATTTACAGTCTTATTCATGGAGACTTACTTTCTGTAAGAGTATTGAACACACCAAGTGGTTGAATAAGACAGCAAATCTACCGTGCAGGCTGGTTGTTCAATTATTTCTGATACCAGTGGAAGTAATGAGGAGAAACCGTCACTAGCAATTTTCAGCAACAGGGCATTTTGCTGAAATGGCCAGCAACTATTTCTCTGGCTGAAATAAAAGAGAGAAACTCAGGATGTTTCAGCTAAGGTGTGGGTATAATGGAGTCCTAGAGCAGAGATGGATGAAGAGAGCATATGTGAAAAGATCAGTTTCAGTAGGAAACTGTGGGAATGTGACCAGAGGTTCCAGCAGTCAACTTGGCAAAGGGGATATAAGCATGGAGGCTTGCCTGAACCTCATCTTAATTGTGACAGCCCCTGGAGCTGGTTAAACGTAACTGCAAAATCTTAGAGAAACTAGTCCTTCAAAACCTAAACATTTCAGCATTTCTAGTCAGGCCAAAAAACCGCTGTCAAGATCATCAAACTTCCTCATAATATTTTAGCCCTTCTATACACATAAAAAGGGAGAAGCACAGAGCACCACAAAAATATCCTTCATGCTGCTTAAAGGCTTCCAAGGTTGTTGATTTTCAGCTCAAGGATGCTCTGGTTCAGACTCACAGCCTCTGATTCAGGATATAATCAGAATTTGGGTTATGTCTGATTTTATCCAGAAACACCTTGCACTGAAATGATCTGCTAATGCTTTATTATGGACAACCTGCCTGCACGAGGGTTAAATGCATTGTCTGATAAATGAAACCCCAGTATCACTCTTTTTGATGATTATGAGCCATGCCTGTGGGTCTCAGCAAGGCCTCAGGCAGGGCTCCATAGCCGTAAGTCACTAGCTGGACAATAAGTCTAATTCACATTCTGTGTAACCCAGCAGGAGACCAGATTATGAGGATTTGGTCTCTTCTGAATTGGATGTTCATGCTTCTGAACATATCTCGTCTTTGAATACCCAGTACCTTTGTCCTTTATGGTAAAGTTCCTTAAACTGGCCATTGCCTAAGCAGATGTTCCATCCTGGGCATCTCAGTAGTGTGGTCCCACATGAACGAAGAGACAGGTCCTCAGTTCTTCCATGTGTTATGAGGACGAACTTTGTGATTTTTGCCTTAGCCATCCTTCCATATCATGTGTCGTCTTCTCTGTGGAACAGAAAAGGGAATGCCATCACTGAGATCAGCACATTGTTGAAAACACTGAATCATCTCCATGCCATTTCACATTTCCATGCCTCTGAATCGTCACTTAATTTGAGCTCCAACTGTCCCAAACTCCTCTGGTACCAAAGCACTGCAACAGATCATATCTGTTAATCACCAGGGACTCTGACATTTCAAGAGCAAATTATTCATCCTTTCCTTATGGTATTTAACCAACCCTGGTGAAAATAACTCGGCTGACCATTTGAGAGTACATGTACAAAGGGGTGCTCTCAGAAGGTTTGGATGATGAAGCTTAGCAACAAGGACTCATTTTCCCCAATTATATTTTTTCTGGTGATAACCATGAGTGATCCCCCCAAAGGGGCTGGCTGCTTTTCAATGCTACAACTATAGAAAGAACGAAACAGGTGCAGATGACCATGGTCCAGATTTCGGAGTGACAGCCATGAAGGCTAACAGCAGGAAATGAAAGGCTATATTGTTTGGTTGCCAAGGCTGACATGAGTGTTGTTATGCGGAGAAAGAGTTGAGATTTGCCACTTGGAAGGTCCTTGCCCCATTTTATTTTCATTTGTCACACACACAGAAAAGGTAGGAGTACTTTTCCTTGCAATTTCTTTTACAGTCATCTGTGGATCAATGTTTCTAAGCTCAGCTTACTTTTTGTCAATAAGGGGCATTTTCTCCTATTTCTATTGTGCTGCAGGCCTCTGTGGTTCACCATGAATGCTTTACTGCTGACATTTCTGGCTGATCTGCCTTGGCTTTCCACAGTTCCTGCCTGGTAAGAGCCATGGAAAGAGTCCAGCAGGCAAATTGTGTAGACATCATGAATTCATTGTTCTCTTGTTGTTTAGGGCTGTTTATACCTCGGGCCTCCTGCAGGTGAGGAACCCTCACTAGCTGTCATCTCAGCCATGACCAGGAAGTCCTCTGCTATCACCTGAGCATTTACTGGATAGCAGAGGAGTGGGCCCTGAGCTGTCCTTGAGGATGGACTGGACTGATGTGCTACAGTCTGACTTCCACACCGGGACCTTCTTGTCTGATATGTGTCCTGCACAGCACTTCCAACAGCAAGGGGGAGCAGATGGAGGAAGAACATAAAATGAAGCCTTGCTAAAACTACAGCTGCCACTGTTCCCTGCGTGACTCTCTCACTTCCCTGTGAGATGGAAAGAGCAAACCAGGAGGGACAACTGGCACAATATTTACCACAAAATCTCCGTTTGTGGCTTGTTGTGCAGTGAAACTGCTACTTTTCATGAAAGTACCAAATGGCCACTATATAATCTCTTGGTTCCAGTCCTGCTTTCTGCAACTTGGTCTTACTGCTGATAGCCAAGGTCCACAGCTCTCAACAGCTTTACCCAAAGAGCAGCATATCCTTTATTCCCCTACTGCACCATGAGGGCTCCTTTCCTTTAGCAGCCCCCAGCATCCCAGACTTAAAGGAGCTAAGCAATGTTTCCCTCAGAAACATTAGTGGAAACTTAACCTGGTGAATGAAGGAAACCTGCAAGGTAAAAAAAAAAAAGCTGAAAGTTCATCTAGGTGCTGGGAACAAGCATGTACAGCTATTTACAAAGTTTTCAGCCATGAGAACAAGGGGAGGTAGCCAGGGTCGCTGTGAGGTCTCTAGGCTCAGCAGGTCTCTGCTTGGCCATAAAGTGCTCCTTGTTTCCTGCCATCAGATCACCAGGAGGCTGGCTGGAGGGCACCTGGCTAGCACATGGCAAAAGGATCCAGAGATGTCCATGTGGTGTATAATCCGAAGGGACTGCAGATAGCCACTGGCTGATTGTAGCTGCCTGTACCAATTCTCACAATGTTCACCTCTCATCCCTCCTGACCTGGCCACAGAGCTGGTTTCAGATCCCATCAGTGCTCATCTGCGTGCCATGTTTGGCTGCCTCGTTCCTCCTACTCCTGCATGCTGACAGTTTGTAGCACCTCTTTGAAAGCTGCCAGCCTCTTTTCACTCTTCCCTGTTTATATTGGATCATATTCACCATCCTCTTGGCTCTGGGATGCAGTCATGTCACGGACAGTCTGGATTCGCCCACAGGTGCTGCGACACTGAGCACAGGGAAATGAAAGCTGTCTCTGTTCCCTTCACTTGCAGAGTGGCAGGAGCTTCTTAAGGGTTGCTGTTGTCAGTCCCTCTTTCCCAGCATGACTCCACCTTCTGGCTCACGGTGTAGGGTTCTCTCTGACTCAGGAGGGGAAAGGAAACCAGTTTTAATTGGCATCCAAGTGAAGGACACAAGGTGGGGGGAGGAGACGGTTGTGTGCTCATATTGATAGGATCTGTGTCTGCAGAACCTGGGGTGTTTATGGAGGGTGAGGATGACATAGGAGCAAATCTAAACGAAAAACTTCTGTTCAGAGGAAAGCCTCAGCTGAGCCTGCAGGCCAGTGCTGTATAAGAACAGTGGCTGACTGCCCTGTTAAGGACGGCTCTGGCTTTCTCATGCTGGATGAGATGATCCTGTTCCAACTCAGCAAAGGTGTTTCTTCACCTAAGCAGTGGTAAGTTCAGCCAAGTGGGCCTGGATACTGGAAAAACCAGAGCCAATGAAGCACTGCAGGCCAGGAATAAGAGCAAGGCAAAGCCAGAAAGTGGGACCTCCACCAGGTCCCTTGATAGGGCCACCTTGGAGCTCTTGGCCCACCATAGGTTATTGTATTTCAAATGAGGCCAGTGTGATTTGGCCTACCAAGAAAAGGTCTGAGCCCTGCGACCCTCCAGGTGGAAGAGAAAGTTCATGGCCAGGGGTGACACACAGAGTAAGGAGGCGACATCTATGGACCCTGAATCTGAGTTCTCTGACCCTGAGAGGTCTGGTGGAAAGACTTGGGAAAGGGTCAAGGCAGGCACCGTGCAGATAGCTGGGCAGAAAATGTGTTTACACGGTAAGAGTATTTTTAAATCCATCACTTAGTGCTGTAAAACCATACCTCCCACCATGCTGCTGGTGGGAAGGGGGCACGGTGACAACAGCAAAAAGCAGGCATGGAAGCAGAAAAGCTCTCAGGCATCTTCATCCTGATTTTACAGACCTAGGAGTAGACACGTTTCTGCTGATATGCCTGTTATCTGCAGGAAAGACGAACGCTGATCTCAGCAATGCTTTCTGCAGAAGCTGAGATTGAGAGACGCTGTGTGCAGAAAAATCTGTTTTGGCTTCCCCTCTGGAGGTGTCCTGAGCTGTCCCACTGCTTTCTTTCCCACCATGGCTCTCCACTGCTCTTCGAGAGTATGTTTAGAAGATAGCACTTTACTTTGTGGCACTGGTTATACGTGCTTATTCAGTGTAAATAACTGTATTAACTTTATAGGCAGCCCCAGTTTGAACTGACTGAGATTCATGTAGCAAACTGGAACTACGCCAGGCCCACCAGAGCAGTCCTGTTAGTGCGAGGTGGAGCCCGAACGGCTCTCAGGATGGGAGGTCTCTCCAAACGAATGTGATCCCTCCTTGCTCTTACAGATTAGTTTTAGCACTGACACAATGGCTGCCAAATACTGAATCTGCCAGAAATGTTAACAAAAGGCACTTTGATCTCATTCACTTGCTCTTGTTAAGCATGTATTGTATTATTTTGCCTCCTTTGCGGTCAGAAGAAAAATGCTTTCCCCTTGCATATCACTCATGTTCAATAATCTATGTGCTGTGTAACACAGGGCTTCTGCTTTTCACTGCTACTTGTTTTTGGGCTGCTTACTTTAGCAATTGTTTGATGCTACACATTGGATTAAATATTTTAAGGAGGTTTTATTATTTTTATATAAAAGACTGAGATTTGTGGATACTTCATGATATTCTCATCTAAACAGTTGAAAAAAATAATTTTTATTATATGTATATAAACTACTTAAAATCAGTTTAAACTTTCATGCTAGTTATTAAACTCTTGGCTTAGTAGTTAATACAGTTCATGTATCTGTTCTTGGCACAAGGTTTACATTTTTCTAACCACATATTTACTGTAAAAAGCAGCTAATATTCACTGAACGAAATGATACATTGATAATTTTCTAGCAAGAGTACTTCTTGCAATGCATCAGCCTCACATGTACTATAAAAACATAGTATACAAATCAAACAGTGTAATTCTCATCTTCAAACACAATGGAAGTTTATGGAAAAACTAATCCCCACTAACAAATAAAAGAAAAGGATACTGTTGATGAGGAATTTTGGTGCCAAATCAAAGTACTACATTTGTTTACATATAAAACTGAAGAATAAGATGTAACATGTTAAACTTGTTGCCATGAGATATTGAGTATACTCTGATAGTTGGCCATGACAATACAGTCTGCAATTATACTGCAGAGAAAAACTTGCAAAATAGAATGAATAAGCATCATTATTTCTGTTTCTTGATATTATAAAAACAGTACTTGTATTTTTTTATCTTTGAGAAACAACCACCTGGAAAATCTTTATTTTTAAAATGCAAAGAACATTCTGTTCTCAAAACAAATTGATTACTTGTGCTGTATATCACACTGTGGTTGATCTACTCTCAGTCTCATCTTTGAAGATTAAGTTTCCGACACGTGATCTTGTAAAACAAAATTTTATTGTACTCTTCCTCCAAAAGCTAGAAGTTAGAGAAAAAGCATGCACATTTAGAAAATGCTACTCCATATTTAGAAAACTGTCCAATGGTTCTTTTTGTGAAGAGAAATTTTGTTTTGACGCCCAGATTATTGAATACAAAATGGGCACAAATTCTTAACTTCATGACATCATTTCTAAGTGCTCTATTTTCATTAATAAGAGCTGTTTCATTAGGTTTCATTTCTTGTTTCCCTTCCTCAATTTGGTGGGATATTTTCACAAAGAATCACATTTCTTCATTTCGGAGCTTTACTATCAAAAGGAATATGTATTGATGATAAATAAGATTTATTATCATGTTGAGTATCAGAATCACTATGTTATTCAGAACTATTAAGCTTGGCCCCAATCTGACAAAAAATATATTATTTTGGGCTCTGAACAAAATACAGTACAAAACATAGCACAGTTTAGAAAAGTTTAATCATTTCAATCCTTAAAGATGTAATGGCCACCTTCTTTCCTGTTTGTGGCCAATGTAACCCATATCAGACATTACCAGGTGCATTACGTGTGTTCCTTGAAGTTACTGAACTACTAAGTTGCTGCTTCAGTAATACCATGACATGATAGGTGTTACTAAATTGGTCTCCCTTTCTGTAGATTTTGGAGTCATCAGAACACCAATTGGCCAGGACAACCCACTTTGCCTGCATGCAATCCATTCAATGGCAGATACACCTTCAGGATTTCAAGATTTTTTTTCCCATTTCATTCTTATTATCTGGAGCACACATTCATGTCAAAAGCTTACCTGTCATCTATTGGATAGATGCGTTGGTCTCCTGTAGCTAAAAAGGCACCGTTTAGCACATTGCCACTAAGGATACCAAACTTTGTGCTGATGCCAGTGATGTTGAACTTGGACAGCACAGGAGCATCTGAAAATCAGAATTTTTACTATTTGATCAGTTCACTGTCTTACAGATAAAATAACAAAACTTGGGTAGAATCCCAGGCTGCAAGGAATTGACCAGGAGAGATTATCTGGAATTACCCAGATCACCCAGACTTGAGTATAGACCACCACAGTTCTTGTGTTTTTGGACTGATACCTGCTTGTTCTCAAAGATTCCCTCCAAGTACCTTTTGCAGTTCTCAGACAGTGACTATAATTAGTAAAACCATTGTACCACTACATGCTCCAGGGTGAGAAGATCGACTCTGACTAGCAGCAGTAGAGATGGAGAGATCAGGACAGTGGGGAGGAAATGAAGGGAATAGAAGGATAGAAGAGGGCACATTTTCCTTCTTGACAAAAATCCTTCAAAATCTAGGCAGCTTTGCACAGTAATCTATAAATTTCCAGTATGTGTCATATAGTCTTTCTGTTCATGTTGTCAATGACTCTCAGCTGATAAAATTTAAGGCAAGTGGTAGCTGCTGTGCACTGCTTGCTCAAAAGGACAAAGTGTGAAAATATGATCAATGTAGGTATTCAAAGGAGGAAAAAGAGTCCTTTGCTGATTTTGAAGTCTGTTCGGTAAAATTGTGCAAAAAAGTGGGACTTAGCACCATTAGTAACTAGAAACTACAGATAGATACCCGCAAGTACTTTTGTACAAACTCAGTCTGATTGAAGCATTTTTGGCAAGGTTTTATAGTAAAGCTGAGCTGCTTTTGGCATTGTTTGCTCCGTTGAAGGTCTCTGATGAAGATGTAAACCTCTCACCCACCTGCCTGGGACAATGCTTGGGTAGCATTCATGTAAATTCTCACACCGCTTACAGCTTGTTCCTGCTTTTAGTTTTCAACTTTGCTGGCGTCTTGTTAGCCAACAACTACAGTCACCTTTGCTACATGGCAAATATTTCAGATCAATGTAATTTCTAATCTTCAGAGGATGGCTAATTCTACTACTCTCTTTCCTGAGCTGCCTGCCAAGAATAAAGGGAATGCAGTCATATACATCTACAAGATTATGCAGTTTTAAACTCTCAGCAGCCTGAAAAAAGCTATTATTTAAAAATTTCTAAGCTTTTTCAAGCATTTCCTATTTACAGATGGACTGGGTCTAACTGGGACAGGTTAACCCACAGGAACAGAGTATCAAGCAGAAGCATGGGAATTAGTAGTTGAAGGGTACCTTGAGTAGGCATTTTGAATTACCTGCCAGGGGAAGATTGGCTGGGAGAAAAGGCAAAAACAATATGAGATGAGTAACTATACCAGTTATTGGGTAAATAACTGTTGTGTTTATTGTGTGAGCACTGTTTTTCCTTCTTTTTCCATCTTTATGTCAAGAAGTTTTGACAGGATGATTACCATTCTAAAACCAAGAGTAAAAGATATAGCTACAAGGAATTCAGGCAAAAATGTCTATAATTAAAAATGTCCAACTACTAAAACTTTAAGATGCTGGGTCTTAAACCCTTATCACTTAGCTCAGCTTTAATAGTTATAATACAGCCTGAAAATATTTGCCACAGGCTGAATTTTATTTAAAAGTTTCAATTGAAAGAGTTCTTCAATTTTTCAGAATTACGTTAAGGACATAACATTATTTTACCCATGTTAAAAATAACATTATACATATAAAAAGTTCCAATGTCTTACTGATTTAGGTCTGGGATCTGAAATATGTCAGAGCTGTGTGTATGAGAGCCTGGCATTAAGAATTTGCCTTTAGTCATTACGTGGGAAATTTGCCCAGATTTGTTTAAAATATAAAATTATCAAAATTCTCAGTTTGCCCCTGATAATAAATCATGTGTTAGAGGTTGACGCCTGCATTTCTGCAAGAACTCTCTCTGTTTAGCATGCTCCATCATGAGATGGAAAGGCACAAGAATTAGTTCCCTTGCAATTACCTTTGCAGGCACTCAAGGATGTGTGACCCAGTGACAAAAAAACACATGCAAGGAAACTCTACTTTATGCTCCCACTACTTTTCCTGATGGCTTTCAGCTCCATGAAGGAGAAGGAAGAAGCTGCCTCATATCAGAAGGGCTTGCAGGGAGTGCTGGAAGGGAAGGGGAAGTGGCAGAAGGAACCAAGGAGAGGACAGGAACCGGAGAATGGAGTTCAGATAGGAGCGGAGGAGCACAGCACCCCCAAACTTCAAGCCAGGCTCAAGACCCCTGAGCTTCTGCAGGCTCCAGCACTGAATAATGAATAATGGGATCTGATACAAGTCCTTCGATGCCTGGCTCTTACAGAGCCATACTGCTGCTATCAGTTACTTTTAATAGCTTAAAGATACGATACCATCAGTCCAGGTCTGAATGCTGCCAAAAGCCAAACAGGGAGTCAATCGTCTCCCCTTCTCAGAACTACTGCATTTTGTACCGTGCATGTTTGCATCTGCTTGGTTTCTGGTTTGCAATTACATTAAAAGAAAACTGATTTTAAATACATTGAGGTTGAGGGTTCACCAACTTAAATACATGCATTTGTATAACCCACTGTGCTAAGCCAAGTGGAATCTCTGTTTCTCGCTGTTGTTAGTTTCTCATTGCATCAGGAGAATGAAATCCCAAATTAGGGAAATACTTAGGACTTCCAATTAACTTTTGAAAGCTTGATGAGTGCTAAAAATATCACGTGTAGGAAATAGACCAACAGGCCCACAGTTCATTGATGTGTTTGGTTTAGTCTTTTGTGTATCTTCTAAAGATCTACTGATTGCTCTGCTATATTTATTTGGAAATGCTACACACAAGAAGGAAAAAAGGATGCTACAGCCGAAAAGAAAAATATAATTTCCTATAGTGTAGTGGAAAAATAAGAATGATTATCATAAAGTCATAAAGAATTTATGTATTAATTTTACAGTGAAAAAACTATTTAAAGAAAGCTGAAGCATAACACTTGTAAAAAATAGCTTATGCATAATTACCCATTTCACCTAGTTTGGTATTAAGCAGTTCTTGATTGTAAAAATCGTAAGACAGGGTTTTTTTCTTAGATGTTAATAAAATTTGAAATGTCAGCTTTAACCTCATTTTAATGGGGTTAAAGAAATTTAGACTAATGTGAGAAATGTGTATCTGATTAAGAAGATTTTTGAGAAACCAGGGAATCGATTCCCAAACCACAGAAACTCATTTTATGCATATCTAATTCTTCTGAGTAGTACAGAATTAAACCTGTTCAGTGAAGCTGGCAAAGGAATTGGTAATGGCAAAACAGATATTTATCTACCCACTCTCCATTCATCTGTAGCTTGAGCTACTGCATTTCTGATCCCATATGAACCAACCAAGCAGGAGTGCACAGCTGAGGCTATTGCTCCAAGAAGATTTTGTACCTGTAAGCTCTGAAATCATGGATTGCAATCTATTGTGCAATACCAAGAAGCACCTGGAGACTTTAATTTAATAAAAAATGGACTATTCCTCCTCTTGCCCCCTATCAGAAGTGATTACTATCTATGAGTGCTGCTGGATATTAGAGAATGAGGTTTTCTGATCAACAGCTTCAGGGCAACACAACCAAAACAAACTTAAAGACTGATAAAAATCATCACTGCGGATGCAGAAAATGCAAGTGCAGAAGGTACAGCTTAGCTGTGAATGTCATGTCCTGGCCCCAGCTCAGTGATCAAAGACATTCCAAAACAAGCACTAAGTGTTTGCAAGCTGCCAAAGAATTTGGGTGCAGTATTAGGAAGAAGATGAAGAACAGATTATACATCAATAGCAGCTACTCCCTAGTTTGATGAGGATGGATTTAAGAAAATAGCTGGGAACATATACAAGCCTGTTACACATCCAGAAAGATCCTCAAGAATAGTGGTATAATGTATATTGCATTGTAGTGCTCCACATAACTATTTAAAGGAAACACAACAAACAGGATATTGTAGTGTGGACACAGGAGAGAGGGGGATAAAAGAAATGGTGAACTAAAAAAGGGGAGGAGAGACTGGGAGGGAGTCATGGTACAAGGGCAGCTTTCAAACTGGGAATCTCCTGCTCTGAGGCTAAAAACATTTCGGAGGCAAGTCACGTTACAAGAACTAACAACTTTTGGCACCTCTCTCCTGCAATGGCTCCAGGAGAGGAGGGGACACAAACATCAAAATGCAGAGAGAGTTTTCATGTTTGTCACGAACAAGAGACATCTTGTTTCTGAAAAGCAAAACACAGTACGTGTACTTCTCATAGAGCAGAGTTGCAACTTACTTTGGCTCTCCCTCTCTCTGCGCCTACCCGTTGCAGGAGGGTGGAAACAGGCTTTTGGAAGGAAAACAACAAGCTCTGCACGAGTGGTTTGCAACAGCATCTGGTGTCTTGGAAACCGCTTCTTCAGCCAGTTCTCTTGGCTGCTCTGGAGATACAGAGATGTTCAACTGCAATATGGCTAGGCTTGCTTCCCAGATCCTATCTACACTGGCCTGTGAAGCCTGTGCCTCCAAAGTACTGGAGGTAGATGGAGGAACCGTTCAGAATGTGTATGTGGCTGGAAGAGAGTCGTGCCAGATGGCCATTCAAAATAGCAGTCAGGAGAAAAGTGTCACACCGAGCAGATGCAAGTCTTATCCTTGAGAAGAGTTTTCCCAGCTGCCATTTTCCTCTGACTCATCTTCTAGAAGACATGTATTTACTTTGACCAGAGCCAGCGTTGAGTCACAGATGGCACATGTCAGACCAGTTCACCAGCTCCTCTTCATGGCTGGGGTGAGGAGAGTATTTCAGGCAACTAAAATTATTTTTGTTTAGCACATGTGAAGTCTCAGCTTTCTCTACTTTACAGTTGCATGATTGCTAAAGCTGTGGCACACCTTTTGAAGCATTAATGCAAACACAGACAAAAATATATCAGACAGAGATTTCTGACACTGATAAAGAGAAACCCATTGATTTTAAGGAAAATTGGATCAACCTTACATTAAACCAGAACTTTAGCTTTCAGTGCTAGATGTTAAAAGTTATTTTAAACACAAAGTGGCTGAGATCTTTACAGACTTAATTATGTGAAACAAAAAGTTCATCTGAGCACCTGCACCTGTTTGAAATGTTCTTTCAGGTTTTTTGCTCTTGAGAAAGCTTTTCTCCCTTGATATTTCAAGAACCACCTTTTTCAATACTTAAGCCACAATTTCTTTGTACTAAAACTGGATAGAATAATACAATGTCATGAAAGGTAAAAATAGAACTGAAGGAGGGTTTTTTTTTAATTTCCTGCTAATTTCCTCAGCAAATTCTGAAAGGTTTACAGCCATCTCATCAAACACTGGTACTGTCTGCACTGAGCATATGGTCTATTTTGATCTTTTTTTCAGTTCCCAAAATAAAAAGCTAAAGGTCTTCTGTGAATAACTTTCCTCCCTAGCCAGAAAACACATGAAAGAAGCTCTGTCACTCCTCTTTCTAAGCCCCAGTCAATCTGTGCCACAGAGGAACAAGTTTCAGTTGCCACCTTAGGCTAACCTAGAAAACGCTTTATGTTTTCTTGCTCCAGCTGTTGGACTTTGCCTCTATCCATTCCTGTTTTCTGCTCTCCTGCAGTTCTTCCAATCAGTTCCTACAGTTTTACTGAGGCTGGAGATTTAATTTACCATTTTCTTTTCAGAAGTATTTAACCACTTCCATTAAAGACACTTTTTTATTGCCAAATAATGTCTTTATGCTACACAAAATTAAGGATTTGGGCCAATGCTGTTCAGTCAGTGGACCAACTCCAACAATATCCTTAGAATCCATTAATCTGGGAGGAAGCTCAGAGGCATTTCCACTTTTTTAGAGACGCCAGGCTCCCAAGATTTCCTGAACTAATTATTCACCATATAGACTTTTCCAGGGTGCTATAAAATAAATAAACAAACAGCAAAACAAGAAAGGTGGCTTCATAAAGCCTCAACAGCACACACAGAACTCTTTGTTCTGTTTTGATTAATTCGATGTATTTTTCCATGGCGGTGGACCAAGTTATGCAATAAGAAAAAGACTGTCAGCATTTTAATTTTTGGACTACTGCATTGCCTTGATTCTTTGGCATCGCTGAGTAAACCTGCCTGATTTTCATACAAGGAGAAAACATCCTGCTTGTAGGTGGTTAAACACCTGCTCCCCAAGCTAGAAAGGCAGCAGCTGTTGTCCTTAGCGTGCCTGATTTGACAAAAGTAGGACGTTGTCTACATATTTTCACAATGCCATTTAAAAGGCAATGTTTATGGCTTGCTACCATGTGAATTATTGCCTTTGACAGGAAAAATAAAATTTTAATACAAGACTTTGACAGGAATACTCAAAAGGCATTTTTTTGAAACACAGGCTGAAGAACTCAACTGCTTTAGAAAACTGAATAAATTCTGTTCGCAGAGCTCTTTTGCTGCCCTCCCAAATAGAAACTCTGGAAGCCTGTGAACAAGTCCAGCTTCTTCCATCCCGAGACAATGGTTCTGCCACAGTTTAGGTATTCTCTACTTCTGTTGAAAAGTCAACTGTGTTGGGTCTGGTTGGGATGGAGTACAGTACGTCAGCATATTCAGATGTCCGGATGTTTGGATTCTGTAAGGAGGCTCATCTGGAAGCAATGTATGCTTCAGTTCTTTGTAGAAAATGTTTAATTCTAATTTTTCACAAAAGCCCTTTCTCTTGGAACAACTCATCTGCTTAAAATTAGGCATATACTTGTTTGTCGTGCTGACTTGAGGCCATACAATATACAGTCCTCTGATGCTGAGTAATTTATGTGCTTGCATAAATCACTGGGGAGCCAACAGAGGACAGACTGGATACAACAGTTTCACATATGCATTCTTATTTTCTGGTCAAAATTTCATGGAAATGAGCTCATACTTTATGCCTTTGAAAGTCTCCTCCTTTTTCTGTCATCTCCGGAAAATGCAATGGGTTATGATTATTTTCAAAATTTTTAGTGAATTATTTACAATCCTCAACATAGAAAAACTGTGGACCTTTCTATTTTCTCCAGTATTTGGAATGAAAGTTACAAATTTGACCACAGTCTATAATGGATCCTCATCTCCTATCACCCCTTTGAAAGATTTAAATGTATGAAGGCCAGGTAAAGCCTGAAGAAGTCCTAGTCTTGTAGGAGAGCTGAAGACTAACATGGAAGCCATGTGTCCTGCCCCAACTAGCAGAAATTATTCCATAAGGAAAGAGTTGCAGGACTCTACCTTTCTAGAAGTGGTGTGTACTGAACTAAAATGTTCTTTAAAACATTTCTTGTTGGTCTTCTTGAGTTATGGATGGGCCTTCACATTGAAAGCAGCTGAGCTAGCTTGTCCTGTGAGCATGCAGAAAGAGTTTTTCATATCTGTATGAGAAGCGTAAGCACACCCCACATCTTAGCCAAATCACAGAAAAGATGTGATAAATGCAGTAATACAGAAATGAACATTTGCATAGATGTGAATAATGCAATAGAGAAGAGGTTAAAAGAAATATGGATGAGTCCAGACTCGTAAAAACCCCGTTTCCAACCCTGATCTGTTTGCTTGCCATGTACCAGTGCTTAGGGGTTATACTCGGGAAAGGGAGACACACATTGCTAGGTAAAGCACACACTGTAGTATAGGTCTTTCTAAGGGTAATTTACCAGAGTGCATCCATCGGGTTTCACCAGACCACCCTGTAGCACACCAAGAGCTGTGAAATCCCAAGGGTTGAACTCAGAGCAGCTTCCCCCGCCCAGCATCCCCGCAGGCTCCAGGGGTGGCACAGGGAGCTTTCCAGAAGAGCAGGGGGACTTGTGATCCCACCATGGGGAAGACCCAAGACCCCTCTCCAGGCAAGATGATGGGAGAGGGCAGAGGTGCCTGCCTGCATGGGGTGTGCAGGACACCACAGGGAAGCAGCATGTGTGGGCAAGGGCTGCCGGGCACAGGAAAAGCAGCCACAAGCCTTGGCAGCTATAGCAACACCGACAGAGCAGCGACAGCAAGGTGAATGAACGAACATGCTGGCAGGATCTGTTAAAAAATTAATTGCCTCAAAATGTTTGCGTGTGTTAGGCCACCCTCTCTGCTGATTTTAAAATCCTCTTAAGCCCTTCACTTATAATTCATAGTTATTTTCCACCTTGCGTTAGCTAACAGTAAAGACCATTCATGTGCATTTAAAGTTCTTCCTGTAAACTGTGTGTTAAACTTTCTGTTCTTGAATTGCATGTTAAAGCCAAAGGGATAAGAAAGAGGCAGCACCTCTCAACCCTGTTTAAGTTAGAGGTAGGGGTCAGAAGTGTCATTATTCCCTGAGACAACAAAACATTACATGATTTATGAAAAATACACACATTTTATACCAACCAGTACTAGAACTGACAAAAATTCACTATGTTTTCTCATCTAAAGTGACAGTCAAGTATGTGAATTGAAAAAATGCGGCAAATGAACGACACATTCTTCCCCTCTTAGCCTCTTCCACACACGGTGCAGACTATGTGTGACACTGATATGTTAATGCCTCATATGTGCCTCTGGTCATGAACAGTCTCTTAACATGGCAGGCAGGAGAACATCTGAACTAGGCTGACACCAGAGCAGACCCCAATATTTGAGCTTTATGAGCATGGGCAGAACAGACAATCCTCTCTGCCCTTGCTTTAATAGTTTCCTTAAAGTCTGGGAAACTACAGAGAAAGTAAACAGCAAGGTAATTAGAACATGTATTGCTTTCTTCATCATTATGAGTGACTGAGAGTTTTTCGGAAAAAATATTTTTCCTTTAGGAAATACCTGTGCTTTGAAAGAAAAATGTCTGTTGCAAATAGCCATTTATCTCAAATTACTTCTTCCCAAAACCTATTTTAAAAATTATCAAAATGTCCATTTTCAACATTTTTAATATAGAAATTCAAATTTGGTCAAAATAATCTTTCAGAACTTTACAATAATTCTAGTAAAATGTGAAAATAAGTGTCAGAATCTAAATGAAGTCTACAAATACCAACATACAATGCTTTAATTTACTCAAATCAACATTTTATGGCTTTTTTAACAGATTGATGGAATGAACATGTGTAAGAGTTTGATTTTTCATGTTGATTCAAGCTAAAACCTTTTTTTCAAAAGTAAATTTTCCCAAGAAAAATAATACGATTTCCTCATTGGCTCTATTCCTCATCAGCCTTAATTTAACAAGTGTATGATGCACTGATTTCTGTCAGCAGATCACAGTGAGAATATACTGTGGTAGAAATGAACTCCATCTTCCATTCTGAATTATCTTAAGCAGCTCTGTTAATATAATAGGCTTGTGGGCATATATTCTACAATGACATGAGGCCTAACCTTTCCCTTTCAAGCAGTTTCTCATTTCCTGACTTCAACAAACATAAGAGAATATCACATGGTAAAAGAATGCTGTGAAAAGTATATTGAATCATCTGGCAGTATTTAAACCGTGAGATGACAATTTATTTTGCTTATTCTACATGGAAATTCTTAACATCAGCTCTTGCTCAAATACATCAGTCCAGGCTCTACTGTTTCTTTTCAAACATTCTTTATTTCCCTCTTCTTGTTATATCTTTTTATCTCTTAGCTGGAATGTGGATTTCTGTGGATGCCTAAGTGGAGATAAACACCCAAAGTCTGAGCTTTTAATTTTTCCTTCTGAAAAAATCTGAATACAAAATTATCTAACAGAACTTCTTTTTCTCTCTCTCTCTTTTTTTCCCCCTAGACGACTTCAGAGTCATAGCTAATTAGTAGTGTGCTAATAACAAGTGCTTCATGTCTGCCCTAATACTTCAAGATTGCTCTAAGGGAACCTTATGTTTAAATCAATTGATTTCTGGCAAAGCACCCACTGCGCTCTGGGAGGCTTCATCTAAAAACACAGAGCTTCTTACCCCAGACTGCTTGTACACCTAAAGCTGACCATTCTCTTAAGAGCTTTCTTGGAGAAGGTCCAGGGCTCTCAACACCTTGAAGGGCTGAGCCTCAAACACAGAGTTATTTCCCAGAAGAGGCAGCACTTAGTAAAGCTATAAAAGAAACAATTCAGCAAAAAAGCATGTGGCAGTATGAAAAGAAAAGAAAATTAACAAAGTGCAATAATACATCAGTTGCATACCTCTAGAGACAAGTAAACAATGCATTACAGCCAGCAAGTAGCAACTGATTGCTGCCATTTGAACCAAAAGAAAAAGGCTTTGCTGTTAGCAGGGAGGGTCTTATGACACCACATGTTTTCATGGATTTGAAACCCTGAAAGGACTGTTAGATCTTCTAGTTTTACTTCCTTCATAGCACAGGCCATAAAAACTCATGTTCTTCCTTCCATTCAGTAATGACCTGTGTGCTGGCAAGAGCAGTATGATCCCCAGAGGCATCTCCAGCCTTAGTCTGAAAACTTCAGCAGAAGTGGGTCTCTTGGCCCTTATAGTCTTGTTACAGTCCATCCATTCTGGCAAAGGTTTACTAGCCCACATGCACTCCAACACCAACATTACGTTATCCAGTGACTTATAATTATACAGGACAGATCGTGATTCATTGCTTGCTTAGAGTGTTCCCAAACGTATCTTGGTTACATGCCACCGCTGACGATGACAGCAGCTCCCAGCTGGACAGGACACTCCAGCAATGCACTGCTTCACTCTACTGCACATACTGCAATTTGGGAAGACTCAGCCTGCCTGAAAATTAGTTCATGGTCCATCATTTCTGCCTAGAGAAAGGTAGAGAAATTTGAATGTTACAGAAAACTTCTTGTTATCTCAAAAAGCTTGATTTCAAATTCTCCGTAGTTGCAAGGGAAATTACTTTCTGTTTCAGTTGACTCCATGGAAGACATCTTAGGGCAAGACTTACTCAGGGAAAGGGGGAATATGAGATTACAACATTAGATATGGTATTAGATAGGCCAAAGCACCATGACCTTACTGTGTTCTTTAGAGTAGTTCCCAGTGAATTTGGGGATTTCTGCAGTGCATATGAAAAAATACCTTTTTTTTGAGTGCAAGAATTATAACAGTTGATTTTCACCAAAACAGAAAGAAGCAGCTCAGAGAAATGGACATAACCGTATTTACCCTAGAAGAGAGTTTTGCTGTAATCATGTATGCACACTTTCTGGAAGGAATTTTCTGTCTTCTTTTTTTTTGTTGTTAGTAACTCTTAAACTTATAAAAGACATGAAAAGACTCTTTCTAGGCTACATAAAATAGAAGCATCAAAACACATTTGTTCATCACCTTACGAATAGCTTCTATATAAGGTGCATAATTGTGTCCATTTTTTTATCATAGAGGACTATTATTTGTCCTTTTTTAATAATATGGGAATCAATTAAATCGCACCTGTAAATGCACACTTTTTATCTTGGAGATGTAGAACTCCTTGCAACTGGAGGGAAAAGACTGCTTGATGAAACCATAGAGGGAAATAATATTTTTTAAAAACTCCCTGGACTACAATACTGGTGCCTGTTTCATACAAAACCCTTGCATGGTAGAGGTACACATTTATCACTCCCTGGTCTGAGATTATGTATCACCCATCCCACATTCTTGCAGTAGCACAAATTGAGAGTTTGTCCCATTCTTTAATAAATGTTGATGAGATCTGTGCATACACAAGATGAAATTGTAAATGGCAAATGGAAACAATGGCAGCAGCAAAACAAGTCTAGGCCCTGGGGGATTTTCCTGCAAGTTGAACAAGAGGTTTGATTGTTCCTATGCAGCCCATATCAGAATAAAGTCTAGGAAAATGTCATTTAGCTCTCAGAGAGCAAGTGCAGGCTTTCCAAAGAGCAAAAGGAAGGCAGTATGGAGGAAAAAAGAAATTAACTTGATTAATTTGAGGCCTAGTTAGAAATTTTGCTCAGAGAGGTGATCAGTCTCAAAGCTCGGTCTTCTCTAACTTCTGGCTTTTAATGAGTTACATGGGTGCTCTGCACTTTGCAGCAGTTAAATTGCCTGTTTCAGTAGTACAAAGTAAGTTGGAGGCTTAGGTAACCCTGCCTGACTTCCAGTCATCCTAGTAACAGCCCAACAACAACCATGCCGTGTCTGCGAAACATCCAGGGGATGCCAGACACATTATCTCCAAGGTTTTTCCAAAACAAAAGAGTATCTTTAAAGGCATTTTATTATCCATAAACAGTTCTGAGACAGATAGCAATTTAAGGAAGACAAGCAACTTCAGAAAGAGTGAAAAATCTGAATTTGTGCCCAAAATTAAAATAACTTTTTAATAGCCTTGCTCTTAAAGAGGAATTAATGAATGTTCTTTCACATCTTTACATAAAGCCAGACTCTGGCAGATGTGAGATAGATTACCACATACAACATAAACAATATTTGGTCTTTTATCCTTGCAGTGGGGAGCGTACTGCTCTGAACTTGAACAAAAGACCATTTCTAGCTCAGCGAAGGATGTAAACAACCACGATGACCAGCTGCACTCCAGGAACCCGCAGGAATACCTGGGCAACACTTCTACCAAACCCTGACAGCCAAGCTGAGAGGCAGGTAGGGGTGAGGGGAAGAAGACACAGAGCAGCAATCCTGGGGCAGGATTTGGCCTGAACACCAGGATTCATCAGTGGTGGTTGCTTTTGCACAGGCTGAGGACTGCCAGTCCCTGCCCAGCTGAGCTCTTCAAGCTGTAGCTAGGAGACTGCCTCCAAGACGCTAAAAATAAATCCCCTGTGCTGGTCAGTGACAGCTTGCTTGCAAGTGAGCGGGGGAGACCCTGGATGCTGCTGGACCCTGGCTTCTGCAGAGCAAGGAAACAGAATCCAAGCACCCAGCACAGGTGCACATGGGTGCACTTGCAGCATCCCACCCAGGCCACAGCTGCTGAGGCTGATCCCACTCCTGCCTCATGTACCACCACCCTCACACAGGTGCTGCTGGCCCAAATTCCCACCAACTGATGGGTGGCAGTCCAGCCTACTCAGAGGCCATGTCTCCTGCTGACCTCCAGCCAAGTGGAGGCCATGCAGAGAAGGCCTCACCCACACACCCTTCAGGGGAGAAACGTGGAGCAAGGACCTCAGGGTGCTTCCTTGTGGGCAAAGCTCACCTGGCGCCAACCAACATTTCCCCAGAGCACCAGCCTTGGCCTTCATGAAAGCAGTCCCCAGCTCTCTTTTCTGCACTCTGGGTCACCTGGATTGAGCATCCAGAGACCAGAGGGGACATCATGCCTGACTTCACCACTGCTACCAGGCTGCAGGCAATGAGGGTCTGCTGTCCCCCCTCCATCAGCAGGGTGGAAACAGTGTCCTGGGGAGCCCTGTGGCAGCCACAAGTCCCATTTCCAGACAAATGTATAGATGGTTGAAGCTGATTTTTTTGTCTCCAAACTAACTTGAGCAATGCAATAGGGTGGTGGGAGTTGAAGTGTGTGTGGTCAGGAGTGGGAGGATGGACTCATTTGGGTCGTCAGCCAGTGAGATGTGCCTTGCTCACACAAGCAAACACAGCTCTGGGGTGAAGAGCATACTAAAATGTATGCCAGAAGAGAGAGATCATATATTACCAATTATTCCTTGTTAGTGATGTCCTGCACATTGTGCCAAGCTAAAGGTAAGACCTAGAATAAACAATTACGAGGTTCTGCACAGAGATTTCACTGTCTTAGATTTCTGCAGATATCTGTGGCTATTCCTAAATTCCCGTCCACATTCCGAGGACACACATTTGCAACACAGGAATATTTGTTTTTGAGAACTGTGCTTTCATAGTACAGCAGGAGCCCTGGGCAGAGGAGCTAAGAGGAGCTGTAATGTGCCATAACCACAAAGGTACCTTTGATGAACTGGATCTCTTGCATTTGCACATTTATGATTAAACTTAGTTAGAAAAAAAAGCAATTTTCTTTAACTAGAAAAATCTGTACCTCCTGTGCAACACTAGTATCCATGGAGATACAGCACAAAAAGCTATTCTAGTGCTGGTTAATGACATCTTTGTTCAAAACAGCAAAGAAGCACAAGCACTAATACCAGTTTAGTTGCTTTGAAATGAATAGATTAATGTGCCACACCGCTCTATGCACATGGATGCACACAGCCACAAACTTACCGTCCCCTTCTTCTCCCTCTGTCCTGGGGTCTCTCTTCTATGCTTAATTCTCATTTCTATTAATACCAATAATTCTTAATATATCACCTTACAGTGATCAATGGAAGTTTAACATTAATCTCTTCAGCATTTCAGATATTATTACACCCTGGAATGAGCCTGGCAGCATTTGAGTGGGGTCTGGGTTTGCATGAGCACAAAAACACATTTGCAAAGGAAAGTAGGTAATGGAACACCAGGTAATTATTTAGAAGATCACAGATTGCATACATTTATTTGAGACACAGCACTGAAACAAGGGAGGGGTCTACTTAGTGTTGTCTTACCCTTTGTATTTCCTCTAATATCCTGATCCCTTCAAGCTGTTAGTCCTAAGAAGAGCTTTATTAAAGTTACTGAAGATATTATAAAGGAAAAATAAATAGAGTGACCTGATAGAGCAGGAGCTGGCAAATGTTTGAAAAGCCTGCCTGTTGTTGTCCCTTTGAAATCCTGGCAGGCGTGCAGAGTACTCAAACCTGCTCCCACAGCCTGGCTGTCATTCACCATCCCGTGGTGGCTACCGTTATGACAAACCAGGTATGGTCTAGAGATTCACAAAATGTGTTGCACAGCCTGGAGACAAAACATATAAAGAACCATTAGCTGCTGCAGACAGTTCTGCAGACAGTGGCTCCCCCAGACAAACACATGACTGTTTACAGTAAATGCTATTGCCTGTTAATCAGGTACCCATCTGAATCAAGGCTCGAAGCTGCATCCTGAGGTCCCTCAGCAGTGCAGAACCTTCTGCCTGCGCCAGCTTTGTGGCTGGCTTCTTGCTAACCTATTGATAACCAGATGTTTTAATATTGTTTTCTAATGTTTTAATAGTGGTTTCTCATGTACTGAAGGGCTGTATCCCAGACAAAGCTGTGTTTGAAAACACCTTCACTTTTCTCAAAGGCTGGACATGCCTTTGATCCTTCATGTCAAATCATCCTGAAAAGGGTAGTTGAAAATGTTTTTGGTTTCCCTTTATTTGAAATTAACCAAGAAGGAGTCTTAAAAGCACACTTGATTTGTATCTATAAATCTGACTAGTTGGAGTTTTCAGCCAGATTTACCAGGGTGACAGTAATAGCTCCTTCTACCCTTACTGTCAGCATTGAACTCAGTAGTCCTGCTTGTGTGGTCAGGTTAACCAAGTTCAGCACCCATTATAGAAACTGGTTTTCAGTTCCTTGTTTGCACAGCTGCTCCAGGTTTGTTCTCCCGCGTTTTGAGGGTCGGGTGCTTTTTGCTGATGAGCTGTGAGTGCACTCTGTCTTCGCTGGGGAGTATGAAAGGATGCTAGCTGCACGCTCCTACAGATACACTTGCCCAATGGGCAGGGCACAGCTGCTTGCTACGCTGCCATCGCCATTGGTATAGTTATAGGGATGTCAGAACATTTGCAGGACCACCTAGGACTCTTGCAGAAGTTGAACTGGGGAACACAGATGCAGAACAGCAGCTTCTCCAAACGTTAAACGACATTGCTAACAACACCCTGCTGCATTCTTCTGTACGCTCCATATGCATACCTGTGTACATGTAAAAGCGTATTTTAAAGCATAATGTTTAGTAATATTCTTGGAATAAGTATCACCAAGACACATTAATTTATGGAAAAGACAGTTTTCCATGTGTTACTGACTCCTCCACTTTCTCACTTTTAAGTGATGCGCATATATGTGTGTGTGTGTGTATATATATATGTTTCTCACAGTCTTTTCTCTACTTTTTAATTTGAGCCCTTCCCATGCTGATGTCACTACTGTTTTCTGTTTCCCTTTCAGCACTGTTCTCTGGTATCCATCTGTAACACAATTCCTCCTCTTACCAAACGCTTTCAGAGTACTTTGTATTGCGGGTAGGTTTGAGTTTTGTTTTGTTTTGTTGTTGTTTGTTGTTTGTTTTTTAATGTGGTCATTAGGAAGCCTGAGTATTCTTTGAGCTTCCTCAGTAACACTTATGAATATCTCTGAAGCTGGTTGAAGTGGGCCCATCTCAAGCAGTAGAAGAACTGCTTTTCCCCTCACTCAACACTTGAAAACCAAATATGCATTGCAAAGGTAGTAACCCTTTCTGCAGTCATATACCCGTAAGCAATGATATCTGCTTAAAGAAGCAAAAGCAAGGGCTGATTCAGTGCAACTCCTGCACAGACCGGGCAATGCATTCTCTGTGAGTGCAGTGTTTGCACACTCTTGGAAAATCACACTAATGTCTCCTGTGCAAACATTGTCCTTGCAATGCTCAACACAAAACCAGTTTTCCTTTGATATACAGCACGTATTTTTTTAGTGTAATTCCTGAAATATATAGTCATCCATGCCTCAGGGTAAGACTAAGGAGTCTTTGTAGGACAAACCATTTGAGAAGATAATTACTATAAATAAAGTGACTAGGGTATCTTCCACACAAAAAAACCGTGCATGAAACAAAAACCAATAAACCAAACAAGACTGAAAACAAGCAATCAAAAAATACCAAACCAAACTCTAAACAAAAGTCAAAATGGAAAAAAAAAATCTCTTGGGATGAGCAGGTGTCCTGATAATGCTTTTTTTTTTACTTGTATGTGATGACACAATTATACAACAGCTGCAGCCTTCTCACCAGCAGTATTCAGGACAGAGAATAAATACCTTGCAGTGCTGGTTCCTGTGGGGCCAACCATGTTTCTCGTGGCAAGAGAGGCCCCACACCTATGACTTGAGGATGTGATGGAAAGGATATATTACACACCGTGACAGCCACAGTGAAGTGGTGTTGGCCATGACTGATTAGAAAAGGAACTGTGTCATTGCTTATCTCGAATAACTTCTCTTATCTCATGTATATGTTGTTTTACTCCCTTAAAGAAAACAGTGGAGGTTGGCAGATGGGCTGGAGCACAGTTGGCTATCCTACCTCAAGCAGCTGCTATTTCTCCTGGTCTAATTTTAACCGAACCATAGTATGCATTTGTAATTGAAACCAGTCATTTTAATTTTAGGATATCCTACCCTGTCAGGCATGAACATCTGCTTTAATGACGCTCAAAATGGTCTTCAATTCTATGTTAAACCACCTTTTCCTGTGTTTGTGCTTCCCTTTCTACCCTATCTTTCCAGCAAAAATCACTGATTTCAAATCCACAGTCTTACTCAAAAATTTCTCAAACAACACGTAGGTTTTTGGTTCATATGGCTCTACTTATTGCCAAATATTTTTATTCCAAATCCATACCATTTCAATAAAGGAATATGACTAATACATACAGGCTATCTCCAACATCTGTCACATGAAAAATTAATTGATGAACTCACCCATGTTTTTTGTGCTTTTCTTATACACAAGCCAAGTTTCAGCCTCCAAACTAAGAAGACATGTGCCAAACATCATTTAAGTCTGTTCAGTGGTATGTGCACAAAAAATTCACACACCTTTTTTTTTTTCCCCAAACTCTATTCATAATGTTAAGTGAGTGACTTAAAAGTCCAGTCCATTGAAGCTCAGCTTCTCACCTGCTGTTTATGAGGGTACTCCCTTTGGCTTTTGAGTTCCCAGCCTGGACCAAAGGTTAGAGATGGCTCTGTTCACGTTTATAAAACAGTATGGTTGGATATTCTTGGAAGTAACATGACCCAAATAAAAACCAGCTCTTACCTAGACAAAATTTTCAAAATCAAGTCTTAATTTACTTTTTATAGCAAAATTTACAAAATTCAGAAAAAAGGTGCACAATTTGAGACTTGCAAGCTTAGCTGGTTAGTGTGCACCTTCTCCTTTCAAAGTGTAATTTAGGGGAAAGCAATGCACACTCAGTCCATAACAGCTTTTATCTTTAAAATTAGTCTTACCATTTTGTAATTATAGGTTACTTTTCAGATCTGAATTTGCAAAGGGGGCTAGAAAAAAATCCTAGAAAATTAGAAGAAGTATAAACAGACAACTACTATGTAATTTGAATTTCCCTTCAAAATATTAATATCAATTAATTAGAATTGATTTAATGTTGTGATAAATACATTTCACTTGCAAAGAATAGTGTATGCAGTTATATACTACATTTCTGACCAGAAATGTTTCCAAATAAAGCTTAAGGATTAAAATTATGAACTTGTAGAAGCAGCAGGAAGTTTAAGAAAAACAGCACATTGAATCATATTTTGCATTTTCATTTTTAATCACAGATTTCAGCAGACAGAGCCCTTGTGGTGACAGTGATGTTACCATGAAAAATTCTTATTAGAATTTGGAAAACCAGCAGTGCTTCAATCAAAACACTGCGGAACTACCAAAATTTAAAAGAGGTTTTACTTTGTTCACCACAGCAAGGAAAGGTTAGAAAAGCCCCAAGGAAAATAAATGTTTATTCATAAATCCAAATTATATGAACTGAAACAATTAAGTGGTAGTTTAGAAGCACTAACTTCAAGCCAAAGTGCCACAGTGGTGTTGCACTGCAGATTCATTAGTTGGCACTAAGCTTCGATCACTTGCGTTCAGGGACCAGCCTTCGTCAATTAAAAATGATGTATGTCCCTTTATCTCAATTACTGCTTGTTTTAGGGGCAGTCCATCCATCCAGAGGGTAACTTATCCATCTAGCTTTTGACAAGAAAGTTCTCTAATCTGATTGACCAACATCAGGTGGGAAGGTTCAATAATTAAATGTGTATCGATTAATATAACCATGGCGATATTTTCTGCCATGCTATGGGTGGGGATGGGAAAGCCTTCTTATTGTTTATTTCAACATCTTTCACTCCCTGGGAGAGTACTCTACCATCCTCTGCTACCTATTCATTGCTTGATAATTGAGATGGGCAAGCATACGCACGCTACATTTAATTCTGAGTTTTTCAGCACATGCTGGAAAGTTGGGATTAAAATGTCTATTCAAACATTGCTGTCTTTCCACATGTTTATGTGAAGGGAAGAGAGGGGAAGACAGACCTGCAGGTCTGGGTGTCATAGAACAGGCAGTGACACAAAAACGAATGGAGCATGAAATTAAATTTTAGAACTTGTGCAGTGTTTTCTACTGCAGTGATAGTCACGTAATGAAACTCCCCAGGTTCAAGGCATCAAATGAATTCTATAACCCCACACACTAAATCCTGGAACTCAGCCAGGTAATGATTAAATCTGCCAAAAGAAGATCCAGGAGAATGTACTTAGATTCAACAAAGCAGTCAGGAGTTTGAAGACTTTTCAGACCTTGAAATGGAAATGGAAACGTCTGGTCCGCAAGCAAAGCAGCTTCATTCTTTTCAAAAGAGACAAGAAAACTACTAGCTGATCAGGCAAAACATCTGTTTAACACCATCACTAGTGGAGCCTGAACAGGGCTTTTGGAAAATGAGAGGGCACTCATTTCAAAGTTCACACAGTAATTCTGAAATTCTGGTTTGCATAAACAAGACTGAATGAAAACTTTTTTATTATTATTATTTTTTAAAACTTACTTCTATGAACTTTTACTCAGCTCCGATTTTCATGCTATCTTCATTCTCCAGTCAGTAAGGATGGTTGCATACCACAAGCAGAAAGTTTTTAGGGTTTAAGTAGTCTACCTTGAGAAGGTTCAATAAAGCTGGAACTTTTTGCATTTATTCAGCTTCGGGTCAGGCAAACTTTTGCAGGAAAAGCTTCCAGCTATATGATCCAGTCACTTAGACATCTTTCAGCACACACAGAGCTTTCATTCACTCTTGAACTTCTAATTTATTTTAGTTACTTTTTACTAACGATAACCAGAACCTGTTAATGCAACTTCATGAAATAAATTTTGAAAGAAATGAGACAAATGTAAAAGCAAGAAAATATAGCAGAGCTGATCCAGGATAGCACATGGATTTCTTGAAATAGCCATCTTGTTCCTATAAAAGTTGCAGGCTTATTTATTCATTTCATTTGGACCATCTTTTCCTCAAATAGCTGAAACTTTACTCCAGCAGATAATAAATCAGTGCATTTCTCTTTATTCTCTTGTCTGGTCAATCACATTCTTAGTCTGGTATTTATGCCTGCAACTGTAGTGATTAAACACATGCATTGCCCAGAATCGTGAAACTGAAATTTCATCCTTGTTTGTCGTTAATGAAAAATGCATCAATTAGAAGTAAATGTTAAAAATAGCGACTTTTTCTCTTCCTGCAGTTTGCAAAGCATATCCAGCAAGTTTGGGATGATGTAAAGTGATGCACAAATAACCTCAGAGCTGGATTCTTTCATGTGCCATGTTTACTGTCACCAAGGAATAATGTTCCAAAAAAAACCCCAGTGAAATTTGTAGCATTTTAACAGCACGTAGCATGCATGTCAGTGAAATGAAATGTCAGTGCATCCAGCAGTGATATGCCCCAGCTGAAAACGCCTTCTGTGATATGCATTTTACTTCTCTGAAAGCCATGCCAAATTTTACAAAATGCTGAAACTGTTTTGTCATATGAAGCCATGCCATTCCTAATCAGCAGTGGTTTTGACACAGGACACTATGAAAAACCTAAACAGAATGCAGCTTTTTACTATATGCAAGTTGCTAACTATTACCACTTGTGGTTTTTTTTAATCATTCCTGACTTATTTCACATGCTAAATGTATTGGCACTGCCCTGGATCTCTAAATAGATATCATACAGACATTGATCTGAAAAACTAAAATTTTGCAAAGTTCATCACAAAACGACAAAATGCTTCTAAGTGTTAGAGTTTGCATTCAGTCATGAGCCAATTGAAATAGGGGTTCAATGACATCTGTCTAAACAACTCCTTGTTCATACTGATCTGAGGAAGCTAACGAACTATCTCAATGGTGTAAAATGCACTCACAGAATCTGCTCCCTTGATCAAGTGATGCTTTTTTCACTTATCTGGGTCCACATTAGTATGTGCATTTCTGGCAGCAATTCCACCACTGTGTGCTCAGAAGGGGCTATCCATGAGTGGCACAGGGACTTAAGAGTCTGTGATAGTCAGAGGAGGAACCATGACTCCCTCAGGATTTGCAGTGCAGTGTCTTTGAGTGAGAGCCTCTGACTGAAAGATCAGGCTTCTGTAATAAAATATTTAAAAAGCAATAAAAGAAAATTTACAGTGGTGAGATGATTTAGGAGTTCATTGGGAAGGGCGTAGCTCTGCGTGCCAGGAAGTGCAGGCCAGGTCTGCATGGCACAGCACGGCAAGGCTTTGCAGCAAGGATGAGCCAGGAGAAAGGAAGGGCGGTATCTCCCGGAGGTCCTTTAAAATAAGATCCTCGGAGCTGCAGATTTGTTACGGGAAGAAGGAGGTTTTGATTGTACCACATCCAAGCCTGTTTGTGGTTTAATCCCTCACTGTCAGGACACCGGCTCCAGCCATCCCTTCCTGGAGGAGGTGGTATTTCTCACCACCGCCACGTCGCTCGCAGAACAAGGAATGGGATTCAGCCTCACGCTGTAAATCACATTCCTGGGCAGCTCCGTTCACAGGCGTGCCTTGGGAGATAACGGGGCCTGGCAAGCCGCCCTGGCTTCCGGGAGCTCGCCAGCCACCCGGCTCAGGACACCGGCTCCAGCCATCCCTTCCTGGAGGAGGTGGTATTTCTCACCACCGCCACGTCGCTCGCAGAACAAGGAATGGGATTCAGCCTCACGCTGTAAATCACATTCCTGGGCAGCTCCGTTCACAGGCGTGCCTTGGGAGATAACGGGGCCTGGCAAGCCGCCCTGGCTTCCGGGAGCTCGCCAGCCACCCGGCCGGCCCCGCTGATGCTGGAGGAGCTGTGGTAGCCGCGATAAGCAGGGGGAGGGCCAGGCACTTTTGGATCAAGGCCAACTGCAGCGCTTGTTTCAGCCTTTGCAGGGAGCTGCACCAAGGGCACAGACACCCTTCAGATGTAATGGAGAGGAGATTTTGGTTCTTGGCTATTGCAATAGCCTATGTACTCCAGGAAGGCTCTTTCTTCCACTCTGCCGCAAGTTTTGTGGCTGTTTTTCCTTTGCTTACATAAAGGAAATGTTTCCCATCGCGGTGCTGCTTCAGACAGGAATTCCCTCATTTTGCCTTATCTGCCTCCGAACTATACAGAGGTGGCAGAAAGGGTCAGTCTGACATTTTTCAACATAAGACTTCTTGTTTTGATGACCTGCTCGCATTCTCTGCAGATCCTTTGCCACCAGGATAATAATCCGTGCCATGTACAGAGCATGTCCCCTCTGCAGAGACCAGTAGGCTTCACAAGCACTTCCAAATTAAGCCTCCTGCCACGCTTGCTAAGCACTGTTATCCTACGTCTCTGGAGGAACTTGAAAACAGAAAGAGATTAAATAACTTCTTCAAGGTCACATAGCAAGTGTGTGACAAAGCTGGGAATAGAACATAAATTACTGCAGCTCACCATCCTTTGTCTCCATTAGCTTCCGCCTTTTGTTGTTATTGCTGTTAATAAACACAGACAGTGTTATGGCGGGCAGTTTTCAATGAGGAGCAGAGACCATTGCTCCAAGCACTGTAAAAATACAGATGAAAGGATGGCCTTTAACTTGAAGAGGTTGAAATTCAAAAATAAGTCCCTCATGTTGCTGGGACGATCCTGACCAACCTTGAAACTAAACATTTTATGAATACATCTGTCTATATGAGAAAAAACATGTAGCTCTCCTATGTAGGGTGTGGCAGGGTACCAGGAACATGAGGAGCACTGAAGTTCAGCTTACTCTTTTTTCTATTTTGTATGAAAAGAACTCAAAGCAGACAGGGCTTTTGCTCATTTCCTGTGAATGAAGTTGAGAGGGAAAGTTACTGATAGCGCTGACTGACCTACAAGAAGCACACACACAGCTAAGCAAGACCGTGCTCAAAATTCAACTCAATAGCAATCCCTATACCAGCCAAGCCTGATCTAATGCCAATATTACAATGTGTGGTGCCGCCAGATTCAGTCCTGGCTGCCTCTACAGATTGGTCACAGGTTTCTCTTTAGTTATGAAACAGCTTCCAGACTTCAGACGTGAGTGCAGTGTGCTGACTCACTGCCAGGTATGTCATGCACAGGACAATAATGTCCAGGAAGTGCAAGAATCTGGATTTATTTTTAAACTTATTTTTATTTAACACTTCTTAAATGCAATAACAGTGAGTTTCTGCTTTTTCAATTCTCCGTTTTTTCCTGACCTACAAAATAAGTGGTCAGGCAATAAGTAACTCCAAGCACTGAATTTACAAGGAAATTGTTGCACTTTTCAGGTGGTTAAAGTCATTAACTCATACCTTATTACAGCAGCTGAGGCGTGCAATCATCAGGCTGAAAAGTACTGGTCTTTAGGTCTTAATGCTCAATTAATTTTCTGGAATCCACATCAAGAAACAAAGGATTGAAACCACAAGAAGAAGAACCAAGGGAAGAGTTATTGTGTTGCCTTTATTCTTTAATTTCAGCCTCAATTTATCGGAAGTATAAATACTTCAACAAAAACCCAAGCAGGTCAAGCCTTGCAGCCAGTCCAAATGGTTCTATTTCCGTTGACTCAAATAGGATTAATTGCAGAGGCCAGCCATGCAAGTCAGAGCAAAAGTCCATCTACCCCAGCATGAGTCTCCAAAAGTGCCCAGCAGTAGATGCCCAGGGAACAGCATGTGCACAGGAACGCAGAAAGTGGTCCGTTTTTGGGACATCCCCAGATTCCAGTGTTCGGCATCTCTGTGAAATGGACATGGTGTCCTTCTATCTAAGGTGGACTTTTATCCCGTAAATCCACCAAATCCTTTCTTGAACAGGTCTATAATGTTATCATCCACTGCACTCTGTGCCATGAAGACCTAAGAATTAACTTTGCAGTTTACCAAGAGGTGAGTCCTTCTGTTTGCTCTGGACTTGGCAACTGACACTTTTCTTTTATATCATGACTTCCTCCTCAGCTCTGTATTACTGGGACATAGCTAAGAAAAACTATGCAGTAGTCATCCAGGCTCCCAAGATCAGGTAACAAATACTGTTTTCAGTGTAAGAATGCTATAAACAATTATTTGCAGAAGAAAAGGGAATAAAACAATAAAACAAAATGCACTCATGCCTCTTGCAGGGGCCTACAGAAGAGGTTTTATGTCTGAAACGCTTAAAAGAAAGCATTTACCAACAAGCTACACTTCAAAGCAGTGCAGGCGTGCAAGTTTCTGGGCAGGGCTCAGCCTCCTTTACCAGAACAGCTGCAGAGGAATGTTATCAATGCAAGCTCAGGAAACAAATATGCATCCCTACATTCATGATCCAAGCGTACTACTTCTGAATTTTTCTACTGCTCACAAGGCCAGAAAGTGCCTCTCTGGTTCTCTAGTCTGATCACACGGCTCTGAATCTTAAACCAGTACTTCTGTCATCAAGCCTACAGTTTCTGTTAGAGATAAAAAATACTCATGCTAATTGGGAATTTAAGAACTCTCTCTCAGGTGCCAAAAATCCACAGTTGAGAGAGACAGAGACAATGTTCTGCTTTGTTTAAAAAAAAAACCCAGTAATAACTTAGAAAGAAAATGCAATAAAGAAAGTCACAAAAATATAACATATGGAAAAGCAAAAAAGTTGACAGCATCAAATATCATGATACAGTGGGAAGTGAATAAGGCAGGAAACAGTACCCAAGATAAAATCTACAGTAAAAAAAAAGATTAGGGACAAAACAAAATTCAAGTATAACTAAAATCAAAGAAATCTTAACAATGGTTTTAGTACAAGCGGGCAGAAGTACTTAATAAATATGTCTAGCCTTGTGGTTGGGAAAAAGACAGATTTATATATGTGATAAAATACTTTGCATACCAATTATAACCATTTCTAAAGAGGATACTAAGCAGCAGATTCCAAATGAAGATTTAATATCAACAAAATCAGATAATTCCCATGTATGACTTTTAACAGGCAGATAAGAATCTCTTTAATATTCATCATCATTTCTAGCAAGTTTTGGAACACCCAGTAATTGCAGAGGATTAAAAGAAGGCTAACTTTTTGACAATACATTAGAAATGTAAGCAAACATCCTGAGCAGTCACACTCCCAGCAGCCTGCTATCAAAGGCAGTGGACCAGCTACTCTTGTTTTCTATTAACAAATTTTAAAAGGCAATAAAAGAAATGTCAATCAACCTGCATTTATGCAAAATACATTTTGCCAAATTAACATGGCAGCATTTTCACAGGTTTACAGGTTTGAATAATTCTTTGTACATTTAAACATTGCTTAAAACTAGCGCTGGAGGCTGAGGCAGCATGAGGATGACTCCCCTGAGGGAAAATGGCGGGTGCTGGGGGAAGACACTGAGGGAGCAGGGAGAGGGCACAGCATGCAGAGGTACAAGGGCCTCGTCAAACCCTGTCTTGTCAGAATCAGAGGGATGTGTAAATGGCCTACAAAGGCCATTTAAAGGTCATGGCTTAAGGCCACTATCAGAATATTGGAGTTTGAGGCAAAAGAAAGGTCCATCGAGCACAGTACCAGGTCCTAGTGTGCCTGATCCAGGCTGGGCACGCTCTTAAGTACAGCGTTGTGAAGGGTATTAAGGAAAACCTATATAGAGACTATCTGAAAATATGGTACCAGGTGCTCTAAGTTTTACTTATTGCTCCTTTTTTATGGATTATATATGTGTTTTGGGTGATGAACATATGATAATGTAGTTTGATCAGGCCTGTGCTCTTTTACTAATTTAGTTCAACACACGTTGTTTTACAGCTGATCTTTGCACCTGGTTAGCAAATACTGCATAAACCTATAAACTCTGCTTTTGAGCAGCTGTGAGAACATGCCACAGTTTGTGCATCCCACAGTGAACAGAGAGGAAGACTAATGAGATCCAGACCAAGCAGTTTCTAAAAAATTAATTTAGCAGTTACATTCCCAAATAAATGTTGATTAGCACCTGTTCGTGCACTGTCTAAATGCATGAAATGTACATAAACCCTGTTTATGCTACAAAATTGAAAACTTACTTTTCGTTTCTACCTACTACCTACTACCTGATGACCAGTTTTAGGAAATTAACAACTTAATATGTTCTAAAACATTCCTTTGCTTTATTTGTTCAATCTTGTTCACTGTTAGTTTTCTAATAAAATACAGTCTTTCAAGTCTGGTTTTAAAATAAACCTAATTTCTCTGAAATATGAAAAGCCTTTAAGGTTTGCAATGAAGTAGCCCGTGGATATACCTTTACCATTTCCCTTTTGTCAGAAAGATTCATAATGTTTACAAAATAATTATATATGAGAGAAGGAAAATTAAACCTCAGCTGGCCAATGCTTGTAATAAACAGGTCTGATTTCTGCAAATACTTGAATTTCCTAGATGTCACTTAGTGAAGCAAATATTTCTCTTCCTTTAGTCCCTGGATGTTTTCCCATCCCTACTATAGAGTAGCCAGGATTTTTGCCTGTTTAGGAGGTGCAGAAGGGACGTAAGTGCAGAGTCACCAGGCAGTATACGTCAGGAACACAGGCTGGAGGTTTAAGACACAAGGCAACGCAGCGTGGGCTGTTGATCTCAGTGGAGGAAGTATTACCCTAAGAACCTGCACGTAGATGAATCCATCAGCTGCTCCTGACACTCAGTTCCTCCCTCTGTTTCCTGTGCACTCCTGCTCTGCTGACCTCCAAATCCCCTTGTTTCCTATCTTGCTGACTTCTTTTTCAGCATCCTCATCACTGTTATCTTTACATGTTCTGTTGCCATCCCTCCCTTCTTATTTTCTGTATGTTGTTTCTAAGAGACCATGTCTCAGTGAGAGCCTCATACACATTAGGTAAAGTGGAAGGCAGCAAAGAGTGAACGACAATAAGATATTAGTAACAAAAAAAATATTAAAAACATACATGTTGGACTGATTCCTGCAAATCCCCAAAGGTGAAACTATCTTTACAACAACTTAGAATGAACTTTTTGGGAACAGCATTTTAGCAAGGACTGAAGAAGAAAGCAGTGTTTAAAAATGCAGATGGCTGAATTAATTTCTTCAATTCTTTTAGTAGCTAAAACAGCCACTGAAAAGTTCAAATTTTTGGCATCTTTTGTAGTGTCAGATCTTATTCCATTGATATTTTGAATGAGTAAAAATGTAAATTAAAATGTTTTATATTTTTTTAAAATTTATTTCATCTTTATATTATAAAACCTGGCCTTTTCAAAGACAGAAATAAATTAGAAATTAAATATCCAGGAAAATCTCTAGCCAATATAAAACAAAGCTTAAGCTGGACACTGCTCAGCTAAAAAAAACCATGTCCAATATATGCGAGGCAGTAACTATAAACATGCTCTGTGTTGTTGAAATACAAAAGAATTCCATAGATTTAAAAAGGACACAATTTGAAATAGTTTTCTCTACTTCCATAGCAACTGGTACCTAAAACTAATACAAATGGAAGAGATCAGATGAACTGTTTAGTTCTTCTCTCTTGAACAGTTGCTGCCAGAGTTTCCCCCATTGCAATGACTTGATTGGGGCGGCAGCACAGAGGGACACTGCTCTGAATGAAGCAAATGTGCTTACAAAGCCCAGCAATGTCCAGCGGGAGTGTGACATGATCGTTGCTTTGCAGTATTCTGGTACTGACATTGCAAGACAGAAATAGTCTTATTTACCTAGATGCGTTTTGAAACCAGTTAACATCGGAGATTATCCTAGGCTCTGGATAGTTCTTTACAAATTTCCAAAAATAAAAATGCATCAGATACAACCCACTTCCAT
>NW_010202893.1:33318-37216 GCF_000695765.1 Mesitornis unicolor | reverse complement strand
TAGGGAAAACAGTCCATCCCCAAACCAGGTTTACAAGCACCTCATTCTCCTGCTTCCCCCTCCTCGCCAAAGCCTAGGGAAACGCCGTGCAGCGTGCCCGGGTTATAAATGGGGGCTCCAGGGCAAAGCACAGCCCAGACGTGGTGGACTCACAGGGAGAGCTTCCCTTCAGCAGCCCCTCCGCTGGGACATCTAGACAAATGTTGTGGCTGGGAAGCATGAGAAGAAAAGCTGTCTCCTAGGCATACGAAAAGGTGACTCAAACTTTTCTTGACCTTTCCTATAAAGGGAAGGATAAAACCGTTCACTGCTGAAACTATGGCTAGAGCAATGTGGCTGGTATGTGTTTTTTCAGCCTTGTCGTGTCTGTCAGTATTCAAACTGATGCACTATATTTTACCTTTCTTCCCTAGTTACTTGCTTTGGTTAAATGGCAAAACTTACTCTGAATTTTAGCAGGCATCACCATGCCAGCCTGGCACTGACTGGCAACCCTGGTAAACTGGGATCCTCTCTCTGAAGGGAGAATATAGCAAAAAACTGAAGGAGAATAAAACATTTCCCATCTCATCAAGACCTATTTTCTCTGAAAGACTATCATTTTAATTCTTTCTAAATGTTTTCACACTATTAAATTCTTCTAGTCCTGTTTCCATCCTTTTTTACATCCATTTAGCATCTGAGTGCTAACAGTGCGACGCAGCTGTGTCCACAAATTCATTCCCTCCCGTGTGAAAAAGCATGGCCTCTTCTCAGCTTTAAAGTTTTTGCTGCCTCCTCATGAAGTGTCCTAATTACCTTGCCTGACGCAGTCAGTATTTCATACACAGCAGCCACATTCCCTGTCGTCTGCTTTCCGAGCTAAATATAAACCAAGCCATTTTTGCAGTGCTAAGGGCAGCACAGCTGCACGAGCGGCAGTGCCACAGCCACCCGCAGACTCCGAGGTGGCTGCTGTGCTACTGCAGCATCTCTTCAAAAAGAGGTACCTCTTTAAAGTTTCCTCAAGATCCGTTTTCTCAACAGGATCCAGTCCTTTGTACACATACGTCAGCCAGAAAACAGCTAAGCAGGACAGCAGAAAGCAGGAATTCAGTTCCTCCCCAGTAGACAGGAAAAGGCACTGTGGGACCCTGGACCAGGCCTCCAAAACAGTCATTTCCAGGTTCTGAGTGAACTGACAGCGATTCTGGGTTTACACAGAATACTCCAGTAAAAAGTATTCTCTTGCATTGAGAAAGGCATCTGATAAATGAGTATTTTCCAAAAGAAAGGGTTTTGCTGAGAATTCACTGCTCATCTCTCTAAATTCTACCAGTGCAACTTTAACCCATCTGAATCCTGGACCACATCATGTGGGCTCAGAGGTGCAGTGATCACTTGGTATCCATGGTTGAAAATCAGGAGTGTGTAAATTGCTTAAGGAATTTTTACAAGTTTTTTACCTTGGGTTTAATTGGAACTCCAAAACTGTACCTCTGTGATCGATGGCATTGGTAACTTGACTTAAATCTGTGTCATGAAGTTATATCATCTAGGTTTTGGTTTTGTTTTAAAATTTAATCAGATAAACATTTAGTAGCTCTTTACCTGACTTTCACTTCAATTTTGGAAAACACTAACAGAAAAAAAGTTGGTTTATTCTTGTCCCCTGGCTGACTCTGTACTTCTTTTGAAAAGTAAGATAATTCCCAAAACCAAGTTATTTCTCAAGCCAGTGACAACAGCAAGGAAATGAGACAAGTTCAGCTGGCTGGCATTCACTGCCAACTGTTTGCTATGCATGCCGACTGGTTACATTAACATTAAGTATCGACTATTAAAATGTCTAAACCATTTGTGGACAAATCCAGGATTTTGAACTCCAGCTTAAACGTCCTCCCAAAGCATGAGATCATCCCTGAGGGGAGAGATGGTAGGAAGAAATATATACATTCACTTCGTCTTGCTTTTTTATCGTAACCTGTGATCTGTTCCTCTGTGTATGCTATGATGAGTCTAGCAGTAGTTTAAATCAGGTTTGCATTGAAAGGAGGAGAATATCAATTACAATGTTTGTAAATCCTTTGTTTATTTCAGAAAAATAGGGGGTTTAGGTAGCTTTAGAAACACCCATCTTCACAAATCCACCAGCTCCTACTTCTGGGAAACCACTACTGCCTAAGGGGATGAGTGTCAGTCATGTGAACTACTACCAGCTTTAAGCAGGTTTCCAGAAGTTTTCATAGTTTGGTCCACAACTTTATGCCCAGCTTGCCTGATGGGCTGAGATGTCCTGGATGCTACTCTCAGTCATAAAGTCCTTGCAGAAATTGTGTCTCTCCTCACTATGGGAAGAGCCTCAGGAACCACTATGCTAAGAATGCACTCTGGATTCTTGTGGCTGTAATTTAGTGGCTAGAAACAACAAAGAGAAGTCATTAGCATGTGACCAGCCAGCTCTCCACAAACTATGGTCAAATACTCTGGGAACTACAACCTGGTGACCCTGTAACTCCCACTAAATCCCATATTCACAGCTTTCCTAACAAGCTTCATTCCAGAGCACAGCAAGGTGCTATGAGCAATTATTTCACCCTTAACCACGGAGCTGAGCTCACTCCTACATGCAGCAATGTAGGCACAGCAGGTACAAGTTTGCCAGGAGTGCCCATGCTTGCCCTAAGACTGCCCCATGTATCTCATAGGGGCTCTGGCCATCGTCTGGGGCTGGGGCAAGGCAGATGAATCAGCCAAAGACCTCTTCCTAACCAGGTCTCGGGTGTGCAGCAGTGCCCATGGGATGAGCCTCCAGCCTGATCTCCACTGTCCTGAGAATGGCATAAAACCACAGCTCTTGTAGTGGCAGTACCCTCAGGCTGGCAGCATGAGCATATGAAGTGTGGCCTTTAAAAGAGTTTCCTTTGGCCAAGATGTCCAGAAAGCTATCTGCAGGGAGCAAGGTGAAGGGAGCTTTAAACTGTCATCCAATCTCCTTAAATATGGGGCTTTCTGTTCATTAGCTGAAGAGCTTGAGCAGAAACCTGGGGTCTTTCTAGCAAAAATTGCCAGTGTGTGTCAACCCAGCATGTATCAGCAGTCCTGGTTGCCAGGCGAGCATGCTGACCAGCAGGAAGTAATAACAGTACCTCCATCAAAAGTAGAAGATCCAAAGTCCCGAACTTGAAGGCTGCAGGCAGATAGGAGAATATTCTGAAGGAACAATACTACGTGCTCACCCTCTTCACAAAAAACAAACTTTCAGCTATAATAAGAGACATACAAGAGGGCTAGAGAGACCTTTAGTCCAACATCATGTGGCCACCTGTGTGTGCCCAGGAGGGCATGGCAGCTATGGGAAGGTGTCCTGGGCAGCCCCTTGGTGCTTCTTCTCCCTGGTTTTCCCAGCAGGTCACCCTGCAGCCCCTGTGCCCCTTGCACACTCACGTTTCACTTGAAAGGACCCCAGCTCTGGAAAGGCATGGTGTGCAGCCCTCTCTCCTTCCAGCGTGGAGCCAGGACACAGAGGGGGACTCTCCAGGAGCGGGGCTGAGGCACGTCACAAAGAAGCCATGGTATAGTCACAGCCTGTGGGAGCTGCACAACTGATGTCAATAAGAGAAAGATCAGACCCTAGTGCCTAAAATTACTTGCTTTAAGTTAATGTTAAACATATTGCCAAAGCATCTTACACAATTTCAATTATGCACTGAAAGAATCTGCATTGTGGAGTTCAAATTTAATTATATTGTCATTTACTCTGAGGAATGCTTGCGGTTTAAACACTGTTTACATTTATTATCTTTTGGTTTACATTTTTTCCCAGATTAATAGATCATAAGATACCACTGCATCAAGATTGCACATTAAGGCAAGATACTATTTTAACATTATGTGGTAACTCTTTAAAAACCAAACA
>NW_010202893.1:23640-33287 GCF_000695765.1 Mesitornis unicolor | reverse complement strand
GCCCTGCTGAAATAACTCTTTATTCCAAATTCATGTCCCTGGGAGCACTGGAATGTCCTTATGGTGAGGTGGCCTGCCAAAGCACTGGGATCAGGTCCCCTGCTGGTGTAACACTGATGACTTCACGGAGCTGTGCCAATGGGGATTTTGGCCCTCCATGTAACCTCCCCCCCCCCGGATGTTCATTGTTTGATTATATAGAACATGCACATGCTGTGGACGTGTACTGTCTTTTGAATAATCCACCCCGCCAAAGCGACTTTGGGAGGCTGGATAATAACAGAGAAACAAAGAACAACAACTGAGCGTTAACGCCATGAATGCAGTCCCAAATGGCTGCAGAACCCTTTGGTGTAACCAGTAATTTCCAACACAAACCAGCCATGTAATTATGGACTAACCACAGGACTAAGGTTCATCTCACAGCAGCTTGGTTGTGCTCTGGATCTTGATCATGTTATCAGGTACCAGGTACCTTCCCAGACTTTCCAATGGTTGGTGCTGACCTGTAAACGCTGGCCCAGGTACAGAAGGTGCCTGCACACACTGGCATCATTATAGTAACTGCAGAAAAAGAACTGAACTGAAGGTAACATGTAACAGCAAATGAGTAGTCACAGCACTTCAACTTCCAGATGGTTTGTAAATATTATAGAAGAGAGGAAGAGAATGAAGCCATTTCTTCCACTGTTTCCTACCTGGCTTTTCTGGGGAAAGACATTTGTCCACATTTCATTTTAGATTACAACAAAGGACAAAATCTCCTCAAAATGCATTCAGACTATGCCAACTCCAGATTTCTCTTCGAGCAAATGTCTGTCAGTCAGGGAAGATCTATTAGCATAAAATAATACCCATACTATACTGGACTGGGATATGTAATACAATAAAGATAAATATGCATATATATTCTTTAACATACATTAACACAGAATCACAGAATCACACAGAATCGCTCGGCTGGAAAAGACCTCCGAGATCACCACGTCCAACCGCTCCTGTCTACCCCCTGAACCATATCCCTAAGTACCTCGTCTACCCGCTCTTTAAATACATTCAGGGATGGTGACTCCACCACCTCCCTGGGCAGCCTGTTCCAGCCTCTGGAACACAAAAGCACACATATGGATTTGTTCTTACCCCTTCTCATACCAGCAAAAACATACATGGAATTTTCTTGGGCTTTAATATACACTGTGCATTAGTGAGGACTGCAGAATCTAGTCATATTAGAAGTAGCAATAATGTCAGAGCTTTTCCACATTTCCTCCAGTAAGTTACATACTAAAACAATGTATGGAGGGCTGTCGCTTGTACTAATACCTTACTAAAATGCATATGGTTTCATCAAAGTTTGATCAAATCTCTATAATTAATTCATATTTCCTTTTTTAATTAAATGACAGATGTGCCCTGTATAAACCACAAATGTGTGTGGAGACTGTTAAACTGCTCATTATAAATTCCAACATTTCTGGAGCCAGTGAATCACTTGCAAATAAATTCTGATTTTATTCTAATTCATTCTGCATACTCAAGGATCCACCAAATATTTTGTGTGACAAACTTTCAATTGATGGGTGCTACTCAATATTCACTGAGCACAGCTAGTAACCCACTGTGTAGTCCTCGCCTTGACTGGATGAGAGGGAAGACTTTGTCAACAAGAAAATAAGGAAGAATGATTAATTCACTTCCCATTTGAATTTTAAGGCATTCAGAATCATTCATACCAAAATTCATGACACTTTGCAGATTTATTCATCCCAGGAAATTAATTTCAACTCATTTGTATAGAGACTGACTTGATGAATCATAGACCAGTGACCAGGTAAATTCTTTCAGTAATTTGTTCATTTATGTATAGATAAATACAGGAAACACCATGGTGGCCACTATGGTCAGGAAAACTCATGGGGGGGAAGGGGGCGATGGGGGCGGGAAACACCATAGTGGCAACCTCCTTGGAAATCTGGCAAAGGAAGGGATTTTTTTTATGGCCAAGACTGCAGTCTTTTGAAGCACTTTACCCCCGTGAGCTTTCCTAAGTGTAAAGCTGAGGACAATGAATCAGACCAAACTTTAGCCATTGAAAATGTAAGCATTGGTTAGGCTGGTCAGCTAGAAGGTCCTTTGCACCCAGTGCAGAGATGGCCCTTCCATGGTGCAAGTCTTCGCAGCAGTCCCATAAGGGGACAAATCACCGTCTGGAGGTGTTTATCTCATCTATGCGGAGATGGGACTGTGGGGGCAATTTAGGCAAACTTAGTGAGAAACTTAACTTTTATGCAGTTCAGTGTAAGTCAGATGAATCACCCTTTTGCCTGGACTTGGGAAAATAACCAACTAAAATAAGGAAGTAGTCTTTTTTAATTATTATTACACTCTACCAAGCTTTGTATAAATGCTGGCTAAAGCATTTCCATATCTAGAATAATAACACAAACTGACATTGCTGGCTGCAATTCTTTTCCCCTTTCATTCTGAGGAGGCTGAACACGGAAAACAAGTCACTGGCAGGGAGGGAAGCATGAAAAATGTGTCTCTCTCTGAAGCTGGAACATTTCCCTTATTAATTCTCAGAGGACTTAAGGCAAAATCTTATATAAGTTTAAAATCTGACAAAGCTTTAGAAAAAAAGGCAAGTCCTAAAACATTTAAGGCAATAAATCATGGATTTCAGATTGCCTGTGTCTTAGAATGTCAGTTAAGATGAAAGAGCCTAAGAAGGAATAAAATACCTTATCTTCTTTAATTATGCTTCTTCCAAATCATCATTCCTGTGTTTCTCTTTATTTTACCACAGAAGATTCACTTCTCTCCATGTAGCTTACAGTTAATTTGCAGGAGGTCAAACCTTTCCATGGCTTTGTGCAAAGAATGTAGAACAGTCTCTGTGATGGACTGTCATGAAATAATATCCTAATGAACCATACTGAAAAATTATCTCGACTTTATCTCCTATTAGACAGGAGAAAGATGCATCAGATGACACATCTATTACTCAAATCAGTCAGACACAGTATCATTCTATTACATATGCCCCTGAAATTGTAGAAAAAGACCACTTAAGTTGCAAAGTACAGCTTACAGATGCTAGAAAGTCCGAAAATTAAGGATGTTTTAAGTGGAATGTTGCTGGAATTCATTATACATTGGTATCAAAGAGCAATTTAATGTTCCCATGCTGTGTGCAGAACTACCTAGATGCGGCCAACAGAGATGTGAGGCATAGCAGTGTTTCCTCTGCAGCTTAGGCAATTAAGTCAAGACTGGACATAGATACTTCTGTCCTTTTGGGATCTAAAATTCAGAGTTTAGTCTAGACAGTAAGTACCTACCTGTGCATGGCAGGGGAGAAAGTTTCCTCACCACAACTTATGATGGGAAAACTGAATAGGTGAAGCACTTGGTCAGGAGGAAGTATGAGCTTAATTAACTCTGAAACAGCATTTGAGCCAACTGCTGACAAGGGGACTCTGCTGACCACTCAGAGGGTCAGCTAGGGGTGGAGGGGCAAAGTCGTACCGTCATCTTTGGGAAAGCCCACTGCAGTGCTGAGTGTGAAGCTTTCATGCTGTCAAAAAGACAAGAAGCAAGAAGTGCTGAAGGGCCCAGATGCTTTGGGAAGGGCTGGCAGACTGGAAGTTGGGTGGCCTTTAGGAACTGCTTCACTCACCTATCTGGATCATGCAGTAAGAAACCAGACAGTGCACTCACGGCCAGACAGCTGGTCTGTCTAACCTGCTGCCCTGCCTCCAGCAGTAGGGCAGCAGCCATCATCTGACTCCTGAAGAGGATTTTGAGAAGAGGACAAGCCATATAGCAATGCTTCCCTGGTATCTGCCCCGGCTTGCAGTGTAATTGCTGGTGTCTTTGTGTCTGATAGCCCCTGATGGCTTTTCCTGCTGTGGACTCCCCCTCTAATGCTGTGAACAAAGCCAATGTCATGCAGTGTTGGGGATATTTGTGCCCACACAGGGACCTGCAGGTCCAGAGCCAGGGGCCGGAGAGCAGCAGTGGACAACAGGCTTTCCAAAGGGCTCCCCAGCAGCCAGGTGCCTCGGCTCAACTCCAGCCTGCCAGAGGTGCTGAAAATAGCTAGATTCAGTCTGGCCTCAGGAGTTTAATGTTCCTTTCATTGCTGAAGCACTAGCATAAAACATCTGAACAACAGTTCCAGAATGTAATCTAACACATTGTTTTGTTTGCATCTTTTTAAAATAAAATTACGAGGGTATAAAAGGCATTCTGTGAATTATGCCGGCTTTCATGTGTAGTGGAATGGGATGTTTGAAGCCATTCAGAATAAGAGCCTGCTGTGGCAGATACTGTAAATACAGCACTGTTTTATGATCTGAGAGAGGACATCTCCAGAGCTGGTAATCCTTAGCTTTCTTTTTTTAATTAAGTTCCTTAGATCTGTGCTACAGCATGGACATTACGGATAAAGCAAGGATGTTCCTTCAGCCTGCTTTAGACATCCCCCAGAGGGTTCAGAAGATCCCATCCTCAGCAGCCATCTTCAAAGGCCACTGGTGCCTGTCTTAGTCCCCCTCATCACCCCTGCAGGAGCTCAAAGCAGACAGTGCACCTACTCCAGGGTACACTGGAATTTCCAAAAGGCTTCAATGCCTACAAGCAGGGCCAAGTTTTTAAATCTGCCTGGCATCTACCAGCTCCCATGAAAGCTGAGAGCATTTAAAATGTCATCACTTCATTTAGCTGCCTTACATGGGAACTGGTGGGTGCTGAACTCTTGGGGAGCGCCTGCCTTGTGAAAGCAGCCTCCAAGCGCTTTACATCACAGCTGACGGTGTCAGCGTCGACTTCTACACGTTGAGTAAGTCAAATCCTGACATAATACACCATAATGACTCCCTGTGCAGCTCTTTAAGGCTTTTATGTAAAGACACACTTAGACATCTTAATAGATCAGAGTTGTTACTTTTACTACTCATAGCTGTCTTACACGCACAGGTTTATGTATTGACTCATGTCGGTGTAACTGCTAGACATACATATTCACTTAAGCCTTGGAATTTTCATTGGAAAATGCACCAAAGTTTTCCCCCCTCCCCTTAAATTAAATTACATATATTTGATGGGGTGCTTTTTCTGGTATTCAAAAAGGCAATTGCTACAAGAGCTAACCAGTTATTTGCCAAAAAATCAGCTGTAAAGATATGCCTGTCTGTGTACCCTCTAAGCTAAGTGTTTCTCAGTCTAGTAAATTAAAAACAAGCCCACATTTAAGTTTCAGGTTTTTAAATTAATCATTCTTTGTTTTCAACTTCGAAGAAGTTTCTTCATCTAACTGTTGAATTCTTGAAATAAGGAGTTTATGTTTGGAGCTCTGCTGTAACAAGAGAAGCAAGCCTTTAGATTGCATGTATACTTTAGACTACACATGTATTTTACAAACACACTCCATGTGGCTGTGTTTAAAAATATGAAGTATATTGCAATGAATGAACATTTAAAAGTAATCATGTAAAGGACAGGAGAGGTCTCTGGATCAATTTTGGGTGGTCCAGAATATGCTTGTAAAATTTTATGCCAAGTAAATTTAATATTAGGTAGAAAAATCATCTTTACAGTATATTTCACCTCTGCATTCCCATGTCTGCCTTTTGGCAGTACCACCCTAGCAGAGTCAGTGTGGGCTCAGGCACCAACAGGGGCTCAGTCGCTGGATGGGGAAACACCGTGTGGACCCCTTGCAGCTGTAGGACCGACTATGCAGGTACGTATTTGTTGGTAGATGACGGACTTTTCCATTGGTACCTGCCAGACCGACAAACCAGATCTCTTCTTTCAAATGTATTCCTGATGCTGCCGAGACTTTGAGAAGGTCTTATTGTGTTTGGCTTTATTTTTTGCAAAGCAGACTCTCTAAACATAACTCAGGAGGAATGTTTTTCCCCCCTTAGCCTCTAGCATTATGTAAATAGGTGAAATTACCTAATACATTTAAAAATAATTAAAAAGTTAGAACACTATCTAGCTAAACCCTCATTTTCAGATATGGCATTTATTGCTTTATTTATAAAAACTAGGTCACAGTTTGTGTTCATTTTAAAGAAAAAAAATTAAATATATCTTTCAAGCACAAATTAGTGCTTCCCAGTTATATCTTTCTGTTGTGTTCAAAAAAGTTATTTAAAGTAACAAATTTAGCATGGAAGTAATTAAAAAATTTCTATTAAAAGAGAAATGCTATTGTAATTTACTTACTAAAGCTGGTAAGTTATCAGTTCCACTCAGGTTAAAAACAAAGTAACATCACTGAAAGAACAGGTTTAGTGGTGATGATTATAATTATCACATAATTCCCACATAGTACTGACATAGTTTGTGACAAATACGGAGCTATTAAAGCAATAATAGCTAAAATACTGTCCAGTGAACTAAGCAAGAAGGGTCTGAAAAAAACATAATGCTTTTCTATAGAGGGTTGTGTCAATTGTTTTTGCTGTAGATGTCTGTCTGAAAACAATTCAAGCGAGAGATTAATCCAAAAGCAAAACTTTTCTCCCATTGATACTAGATTTTCCAGAATCTTCTTCAGCTGCAATGGCAAGAGGAGGGAAGAGCAGAAGAAGCTGAGCTCTTTGGTGCTCTCCAGCCAGCCAGTGGGCAGAGGCGCTTCACAGGCATCAGAAGCTGTACGTATAGCTCAGCACTCCACTCAAGCCAGAACAACAGCACTGGGGTAGCAGAAAACACAATTTCCACCAGATTGTTATTAAATTTTTTTCCAGTAATGAGTCAGATCAGAAAGAAACCCTTGGTAGAGAGCAATGAAGAGAAATTTGTTTCCCTTACAAAGCCTGATACAGTTTTGGTTTCCCCCAGGGCCCAAGGAAGGGAAGCTGTGTTGGTAGCTCCCAGCAGAAGCACAATGCAAAGCGCTCTTGTGGCCTTCAGGAAAATACAAGCTCATTCCCTGCTCAGCTGTGCCCTCTCAACTGGATGCGAACAATATGGTGAGCAGCAGCGCCAGAACAAAGCATCGGCACACCTCACTGTTTACTGTGGTCTGTGGTGAGATACACACCAGCTCTCAGTTAACATTTGAAGTAAAGAGTGGTGGAAATAAGTGATCAGCTCTGGCGAGCCTGCTGGTGGCCTTGCAGGAGTTCTCTTGCATCCAGGTGTGGGTCTGAGGCAAAACAGCCCTGCAAGGGCCAAGGCTGCAGGGAGGCTGGAGGGAAAAATGGCCAAAAGACCAAGAGGGAAACTTGCACTGCTGCTGCCCACATTATCTTGACTGTGTAGGTAAAAATCTTGCCCTTACAAGTATTCTACAATGTAATAAAGCCTTCCTCTTTTTCTCCCCCTAGCTTCTATCCCATTTTTCTAATAACAAATATAGAAGGTTTAGACTCATTCTTAATGTTAAAACCTTCCTCATTACTCGGGTTAAGGAAGTTAATGAAAGAAGACAGATGCTGAAAAAACTGTTGCTCATGTTAACACTGAGGTAAACAGGTTTTCACACTGGTAGTTCATTTCAAGAAAGCTCTCTAACATTATCCTTTTTTAGCTCACAATCAACATGCAGCAGCATTAACAACTCATCCTCTAACCCACAGTCTGCAGAAGATACCTATGTGGTTATGTCTGCAGACAACCATGGATTAATATAAGTGCAAGCAAAGCTGGAGTTCTGGGCCCCTATTGTTTAGAACTGGCAGCAGAAATAAAGCAATAAAACTGTTAATAAACATTTTGAAATACCTACTCAGTCATAGCTAAACCAGACCTAAACCAAATCTCTTTTGGAAAGAGGGAAGAAACAGGCACTTCATTTCCGCACCTCAGCTACTCATGAGCACAGCTCTTGTTTGCAGACCTGGCAGGCTCAGGCACATGGACCTTAAAGTTACCACAACATTATGTGCAGAAAAGCTGTTTCCTTTCATCCTCAGGAATACCTAATTGTGTATCTTTTTTTTTGCTTGGTCCAAGGTAGATAGAAAGAGTGCTAACGTAAAAATGCAAAATGCCTGGGACATTGATGGAGAGGTGACAACTTGGAAGTCTTTTTCCCTCTGCCTGGAAGACTTTTTCAGGAAGATAAATTGTCTAGGAACTGCCAGAATTCAAGACCTATTCCAGTTGCAATTGCAGATTAAAGCATGGGGTGAACTGGATCAGCCTTTGTTAAGATGAACTACATATATTTACTTGTGGCTTTGCCTCTCCTGAGCAATGGAGTCATCCCTAATAATCACTCCCCAGAGGACCCAAGCCCCACCGAAGTACTGCACACACAATAAAAAGACTGTCTGAAGGAGTTTAGTCTATCTAATGTACAGACAATCAGAGAATCAGCTGAATGCCAGCTGTATTTACTTAGCTGTTTTTTCTATCTCAAATGTACACAGTATGTGTCATTTCTTTAAAAATCAGTTGCATCTTAGTTGAAAAGTGACTTAATACATAAAAACAGTAAAATATATTTGAAATTCATTCAGTCATTGATTTCCTACACTGGCTATTTAAAATAATAGCATATGATTAAAAATTGTTTTGGCTAAACCAAAATATCAGTTGTCCTAACCATTAAAATGTCCTGGCTGTGCTCCTAGGTGATGACAGTACTATATTTAGTCACTGAGTACCACCAGCTGTCTTGCTAACAGAAGTCTGGCATTTTCCTTAATTGAGAGATGCAGTATGTGTGAAATGATACCACTCACACTCACTCATGATAATACTAGCATGACCTAGTTGAAAGCTTTTGATTTTTTTCCTTCTTTGTTCAGAAGAATAACAGTTGGTTCAGTAAAATGTTAAAAACTGAAACCTATCCAAGGGGTTTATATGGAATTGTCTGTGGATTATGATCTAGAAACCTCATTTTTCTGAGTCCCATGGGAGGGAAGGTCAGGTGAGGGGGAAGAAATGGAAAATGTAGCCTTCAACATTTGACAATTACCTTCCCAGACATCCATTTCTTGCAAGTTTGGGTGATGTTTCCCTAGTTTTTTCCCCCCAACTGAACACTGGGCCAGAGATAGCTCAGTGTTATGTTCTGGTGAATGTTACGTTTTCCTGGTGAACATTATCTTTTTCTGTCAGCCTTCTACCTTGAAAGCAATAGTATAACTAAAGGTGGATGATGACTTTTTTCACTGAATAGATAGTCTGCCCCAAAATTGTAGTTTTGGATGCAAAAAAACTATTTGTGTGTTCTGGTTTGAATTCCTGGAGTATAAATTTCAGAGAGGAAACAGTGGTTCCTTTAAACACTCTCACTCCAAGGCTGCATTGCCTGAAGTCCTGGTAGGTAGGACTATCATCAGGTTGGAAACATTTCTAAGTGCACTGCTTCCCACGAGAGCTCATTGGTGCTGGTGTCTGGGTGCTGGGTAATGCAGCTCATTTATTCTCTCTTGTTGACATGCTTCCACTCATATTCATAAATAAACATTCACTGAAGCAGCAACTAAAAATCTGAAGTTCCCCTTGTCAAATGACCTAATCATCATGTTAGAGAGATGTATATTATTTTTATCCAATAAATATTTAAGTTGTCATTGTTAAGTGGTCCAGCCATAACAGAAGAGCCATGAGACCCCTCCCTCAGCACATGCTGCAGCTTAACAATTGCAATATTTTCTGAGTGGGGCAGCCTA
>NW_010202893.1:0-23609 GCF_000695765.1 Mesitornis unicolor | reverse complement strand
GCTGTGGACCAGACAAAGAGGGAATCGGACCCAGGGTTTCCCACATATGATGTGAAAGTCCAGCTCTGGGATCTAGGGCACAGGAGGGAGGAACAGCTTTAATACCAGCTTCTTACAGTTACTTCATTCCTCTTGTGAATCTGGCCCTTGGGGGTTTATTTACAATGTCCCAAAGTGAAAACAAATGATTCAAGGTGAATTAAATGTTGCAAGCAGTCCAGAACTGCTTTTTCTTGATTCATTGAAAATGTTGAAAAGCCCTGACTGGGGAAGCAGTCAACCACAACACAGTCAAAAAAAAAAAGGAAGAATGGAGCAGGAATCATCCTTATTGACTGTGCCTGCTTCTGAAGGGCCAGCTGGGGCTAACATTTGCAGCCAACCATCCTTAGCAAGAGCGTGATGGCTTGTGAATGGACAAAACAAATATTTAACAGCATTTACAGGCACTGTGGTCAGGTGAGGAGGCTGAAGCTGAGCCTGCAATTCAGAGATGTGAATTCAGTTCCCAGCTGGGCCACAGTGTTTCTGTGTAGCCTCAGGTGAGTTGTTTACTCCCTGGATGCGCAGATGCAAATTCTTGTAGCTCTGTGAGAGGTTTGTCTGCTTCTGCAGACTGACTGTGCCAGCTGGAGATCTGGCCCAACACCTCATGCCCCTCGGTATGACAGGGTGGGTAATGCTTCCCTAGACCTTGAGCACCTTGGACTAATGATAAAGTCATTGTTGTTTCATGGATGCCTATGGTGATGGCCTCATAAAGACCTAAAAAACCAGAATGGATAAAACAAATAACATGAAAAAGCCTTAAGCAGCACTTTATTGTATACTATATACCAATTTGTTGTATACTATATCACACTGCAATCATGGGCTTTTAAAATCTTTAAACACAGGATGTTTTCCTGTTCTCACATACTTGATGTTTCCCCAAATGGGGAACTCCTGGAGTGTGCAGCAGATCAGCAGCTCACATATTCATTGTTCTGCAAAGTCACATTTTTCAGGAGTGAAGGAGTGGAGCTGTGACTTTTTGCTTCAAAGTTGATTAAGAAGACAGCTGAACCTGTACCACTTAGCAAAATAATGTAGCTGATCAGAATTTCTTGCCATGTACTAACTGTGAAACGTACTTGAAAATTGAGATTTTAATTAAAAATCAGTGCTCTTACCTGACATCACTGGAGGGTCACTGAGCAGCACAAGAATGCAAATGAATTCTGGCCTGCTTCAGCAGTGGTTAACCAGCCAAAGGAGATTAGAATGTCTCACAGAAAGCCCAGAGAGCTGAATAGGAAATGTACTGCGTTCACCAGCCTGCCAGTAAGAAAAGATCATATCTGTTTTTCTGCTTTTCTGTTCCACACTTGTATCTGCCATGGGAAAAAATCTGGAAGGGATGAGCAGGCTCTCATTCACTGTTTAAGTACCTTGCTTTTCATAAAAGCATGAAGCAGAAGTGTTTTGTTTTCCATTGCATTTCACAGCTTCTGAACATTAAATGCCTTCAGATTCCTGCAGAGAGCTAAATCTGGTGCGCGGGCAGCAGCAGGTAAACAAGGTATATCTTAATGAACTGCCAAGTAATAATATGAGGGAACTTTTTAACACAGCTTTACTTTCATTACTCATGCTAAACTCCATGACTGCTCCTGTAGCCTCTAAGCCCTGAAAAAAGTTTGTCCCTGTGATTCCTGATGTAACATGGCTAAGAGGCAGGGAGGCACAAACCCGACCCTAATTTAGTGCAGCTGAGTCACATGTCTTTACAGAAAGACTGGGTTAATTTTTTTTAAGGGAAAATATAAAATATTGATTTTATTGATACATTTAATTAGAGAAGATGTTTGGTTTCCAGACTATCCCCAGCAGGGTGGCATTTAGTAACAGCACCATCTCTTCTGGTAGCAGCTTGTCAGACTAGGGGCACCCAGTTCTATCTGCTGTTCAAACATGACCAGAGATATAGGTCCTTCTCAAAATGTTTTGGCTTCTCAAAATAAAATATGACAAGTTGGTGCAAGCAAACAAAAAGGGCTTGAGAGGGAGAAGCGGGTAAAAAGAAGGTCCTATGTCAGGACAGCTTGGCTTAGTGCAGGTTGGGCACAGGTTCTTTGAAGCAGAGAAACAAGAGATCCTAATAGTACAGTGGGCACTTTCCACCAGCTAGCAGTTTGGCATGGGCACTGCAGTAGTAAGGGGTCTTGAAAACCGACCTGAAGGAAAAGTCAAAATCCCATAGTCACAGAATGGTTGAGACTGGAAGGCACCTCTGGTCCAACTCCCCTGCTCAGGCAGGGCCACCTAAAGCCTGTTACCCAGGACCATGTTCAGATGGCTTTTGAATATTTCCAAGGATGGAGACTCCACAACCTCCCTGGGAAACCTGTGCTAGTGCTCAGACACCCTCACAGTGAGAAAGTGTTTTCTGGTGTTCAGAGGGAATTTACTGTGTTTCAGTTTGTGCCCATTGCCTCTGGTCCTGTATCTGGGCAGCCAGGAATAAGCGGGATGTTCTCTAGGAAATGGTTTTCACTCATAGATTGCAAGACTCCAGATTTCTGTGTTCACAAAGCGTGAGGTGGATGACTTGATAAAATTCTTAACAGGTTACTTAACAAAGCCCAGCATTTAAGAAACAACAGGTCAGCTCCAGCCACTGTAACTTGAAGAATTTGTTTGAAAAAGAACATGCAAAAATTGGAGATACTGTATCTAATATCTTACTTTGCAATAAACTAGGGACTGCATGTTCCCTCTGAAATGGTTTTGCTGCTCATGATTTTTAGCAGGGTCGCTTGTAATGCCACACTATGACTTCATATTTTTAATAGAATTACTCTTCTTTCTAAATCAGCCACTCCAGAAATCTAAGCTTTCATTTTTAGAATATTAAAATCATTCGCATAATTAACAGTAAAGGAAAATGTCTGGTAGCCAACATAAGTTCTCTGATGTTGCAGACACCGTGAAAACAACAGCTTTGATATGTGACCTGCACTCATTCATCTCAGTGCAGTATTAACAATGGAATATTAATTACGAGCATAATGCTACTTCTTACGTCAACATTTTAATTATTTCATAGGTCACTTTTTGAAAACATCATCCACTGACAGATGCAGTAGCAGATGTTATGGAAAGATGTGACAGGCAGTTGTAACTGATGCTGTATGCCTCAAGCATCCTTTGCCAAAGTACAAATCACTTACCAGAAATGTTCTCCAGGTTTTGCACTGAAGGAATCAGCTGTCCTCTATTCCTCAAAATAACAACCAGGTTATGTATCTCCATGTCTCTCAACCTACTGGTTCTCTCAAGGCTGTCTCCACAAGGCATCTGCAGTACAAGTTGACCAGCTGACCAACAACTAATTTAGCACTGAGTATGTTATTCCAAGTGACGGCATGTAGTTCACTGCCATCCAGTTGATGTTGGCTGGCCTGGGTTATTTGCTAACTCAAAATGATCTATTTCTTAATAGGCAATTCAAATGATTGTTAGCAATGTATCAGTCAAGTAGACCTACAGAGCAGAACGTCTGTATTATACTTCCAACACAGGAGCCAGATCTAATGGAGAAAAGTGGGGTTGTGGTTTTTCTTCCCTTATATGAATACCTAACTTAAAACAGTAAGCACCTGGTGGAATTTGCAAAAGAGCTTTGTGGAACTGTCAGGCTCTCATGGGTACAGCTTAGGCAATGTGAAGCCCACGAGGGTATGTCTGCAGCATCTGAAGTTGCCTAAATAGCTTTAGAGACCTAAAAGCCTTTATAGACCTAAATCTCAACACTGGAAGGTACATTTCTGAAGCGTGTACTTTGTGAGATGATTGTCATCCAATTCAAAGAGCCACAAACTGGAAAATATGAAATTCGATGTTCCCAAGCTTTTGGGAGCCTGGAAGGAAATGTTCAGAGGGCTGCAGAGTGAAACAGCACCTAACCACTTCTTCAAGTCTTCCAGCTTCAGAAGCTCCACTGTGAAGAGCCTCTGAATAGGAAATAGCATGAAGACTGGAAATTAAAGAAAAAATATGGTTTGGCATAGTTCTTCATCACATCAAAAACTGGACAGCTGACTGTAATGAACTATGCCAGAAATTGCTTTGCGCCTGCATCTTTTCCAAACACAGTGACTGTGCAAAGAGACCGGCCACGTTTCTGTGAGGTGTGGACTTACAGGGGCTCAGGTAATACACCTGAATGACCAAAACTGGTGTCTGCAGTAGGGAAGACAAATTATGTCTATCTTAGAGGCTTTGTGTCAATCTGAGGATGTTAACCCTTCTCTATCAAAAACCCGGTCATGCTGTAGCTTTTGCAAGTGGATTTCTTCCCTCTTCCATGTTCTGCCATGAGAGAAAAAAAAGGCCAATTCCAAGCTAAGCATTTTTTTCTGGCTTTGCTCTTTCTTGACTAAGATAAGCACAAATGAGTGAAAATGAGCATGACATATTATTTTCAATAACTGAAGCAGAAGCCTCAAAAATAAATAAAGAAATAAATCTGAAAATACAGAAGGATCCATTTATAAAAGAATAAGCCTCGTTTGCACTGTTCATTCCTTACTTCTATATGTAAATTGCAGTGGGATGTCTTCAATAATTTCCATGCCTGTTTCTCTTATGACATGTTCGTGGGTCTAAACTCTTTTTTCCTCTCTGAGACATTTCTAGCACTGCAGCTAGAGAGTGCAGCTGGGAAACAGCTGTGTACTGTCCAGCTTTGATGAGCTATAAACGTTTTCCCTTGTGCTAACATTGTGGCAGTGCCCACTGTTCGGGTTTCTTGAATGCTGGTGGTTAAAAGGCAGATCTGAAATCCCCAAAACTGCTCTTTTTAGTCAAACATTGCTCTCCTTTTGTATCAGCAGTTTCTAATTAAACAGCACCATACTAGAGGACGTAAAGATCATTAAAGGTGCACCCAGGGTGTCCAAGAATAGAAACACAATGCAGGTGTTGTTCCCTTAGCACCTTTTCAAAACGAACCGCTCAGTCCCCTCATTGATTAGCAATTGCACTAAATGTCTTATAAAAGTCTGACCTTAACACTGCTAATACCTTCGGTCAGCCAAATAAATTCTTTCAAACTTTCACAGTGGAAAAAGCCTTCTATTTTATGATTTTATAACCCTGTCATTAGCAATGTTTGAAACAGCATTCCACCCCCAGGTTGCGTTCTGTGGTTATGAACTTCATTTGATCACTGCCCCATCAATTTGACATTAACTGCTAGAATTTACAACTGCTCTGGCTCTCTACCTATTATTGTCGTACCTCTGCAAGTGCAAAAAACTGCTGCCCAGGGGAAGTCTGAAAGAATGCAGTGTCTTGTTAAAACCTGAAAGGGCAATGGGGGTGGGAGAAGAATCTCCTAGAAGAGAAAACCAAAGGTCTGATAATGAATAATGCCTCATTCTCTGCTGTGAACACGGGTGACCTGGCATGTAGACCACAGCAAAGTAGTGAATAATTCACTGAGGCAGTCATAGACCTCCTGGTAGACCACAGCTTTGCTTTGTCTCACAAATATGTTCCCCCACCGAATGGGGCTCGACAGGATGTTTCAGTCTAGAAATGTTTAAACAAAAGGTGGGTGTGACGGCATATGCAAGGGGAGCACCGTGCACGGAACAGGGCAGCCTGCATGATGACTATTTTTACATTAGCAGTTGATTGATAATTCTATAGGTGCTGCACATAAGGGCAATGGAGAGAAGAATGGCTTTGATGGAGCTGAGTCATATGGCTCATGTCCTATTTCTAGCCCAGACAAGAAACCAATTCCACCCTCAGACAGGGACATTTAAGCAGCATTAATTGTCTGAGCTGAAGCCACAGGAGCATGGACGTTTTGAGCAGCAGCTGGAATCCAGGCTGATTTCCTAACCCTTGTGCTCATAAAAGAAAAGGCAACCAAAGGAGTTATTGGGGCTGGAATATGGTCCCAGTTTCCATGTGAGTTGCTTTCTTTGCTTTTGTGGGTTTCTCAGCCTGAGAGACAAAGCTGAGGCCAGGTTGTTTCTGGTTTAGTTTGCAAAAGGAAAAAGGCTCCTGAGTCATTGAACACTATTCAGACCTCTTTCTGTCTCTGAGCCCAGGACTGTGAACTTGGGCCTGGGTCCTGAGGACTGTGCTGAGGACAGGGGAAGAGCAGTGTAAAACCCACTAAATCCCAGCTCTGATCTGGATTTCAGTTGTGTTTGGGAATAAATCTAGCAGGCACTTTTTGTTAACTTGGATATCAAACTGTTTATAGAAGCCTTTTGCCATTTCGCTTTTGCTTTTCCATCATTGTAGCCAGAAATATTTTGAGACTAATCTCATGGTATATCTGAAGTTTAAATTGTTTGGTCTGATGGGGCTTCTGAGTAAGTCACTTCTACATCCAGACACTCTCATGTTACCTTACTCACACTGAGAAAATATCTTTTTATTTCATTGTGGTTATTTCCAGCATATAAGATAGTTAATGCCTAGCCTGTACATTTCTTCTCTGATCCAGAGAAGCTGAGCTCTTCTCAGGCTCTGTAAAATGCAGAATAATCAAGCAAGTCTTTCTCAGTTCTTTCTCCTGATTACCCTCCCATGTTCCACAACCTTCTGTAGATCTGTTTTTCTCACTTACCAGGCAGTGCCTTGTCCTCTTAAATGGTGAAGGACATGTCTGATCTGTCAGCTCATATGCCAGAAGGAGGACACCCAGATGCAAAGACCATGTCTTTTGGGCATGGGGCAATAAGGCAGAGGACATGAGTTCTTTCCATGACTTGGCGACTACTGTGTCTGTCTTAGGAGGTCACCGCGCTGAAGAAAGACTGCAACTTGGCACCATGCTTCAGAAGTGAGCAGGATACCATCCTCAGTGCATGGGAAGGGGATGCAAGGGCCAAACGTGGAAGTCCCAGGCTATACATGGAGCCTCGAAGGGAAGGAAATCATGACTTGGGTGAGACATTGTCTTTCAGTCCCCTTTCCTCTTGTCACTGCTTCCTCAACACTGCTAGTACTGAGTGATGCTCAGCAGGACTCAGTTCCACTCAGCATCACATCACAGAGGAACAGAGACACTGCTGTTGTGATTTTCTGTCAAAAAGTGATTTGGCTTTTCCATTTGCACATCATGAACTGGTAAGAGACAATTTATTCTGAGAATGGCCTTTCCAGTCCATGCAGTCGTGCACATGCTTGCAGAAGTCTCTTTACTAAAATGCTCACAGTAACCTGGTTTTACAACTAACCAGAGAATTATTTTAACTGTTTTCCAAATGGATAATGTTCTTGATTATCACTGTATACTGCTATTTTTTCTAATTATTTTTTTTAATGAAGTCAATTTAGTGTAAGTGACTGCAGAAAGGTGGCTATTCCATCTTTTTCATGGTGCTTTTACCTCTCATATCAGACTGGTTCTTCTCCTACTTAGTAAATCCATAAATGCTTTATAATGTTTGATATTTTTATTCCAGATTCCCGGAATTATTTAGTCATCACTTTAACTGGTTAAAAGGGATTTTAGAAGCTACACCTAATATTTAAAAGCTTCCACTGTAATCTTATTATTTTTCCAACCATCGAAGTCACATGGCCTCCTGCAAATTGGCTCATGGAACAACACTTTCTCAGTATCTTTTTTATTATTTCCATCTATTACATACTACCCTCAAGCTGAGAGGAAACTTTAAAGGCACACAACTAAAGAATCTTTGTTTATTATTTGGAAAAGCTTGGATGTATTTCCTTTGACCAGATTTTACTGTCTATGACTGGAGAGCTAAATATCCCTGTTCTTTCTCAAAAATAACCTTTAAAATACAATTTTCTAACCCATAGTAGATAATAGCAGATAACACTGCTATTGGTATCAAATAAGCCCTCATATTTTCCCAATTGACGGATGCCTGGCAGCTTCTATGAGAATTTTATTTGAGAACAGACTCTTTTATTGTTCAGCTTCCAACATCAGGACTCCCAGGCAGGATCCTGCTGCTCACTGTGTCCTGTTTTCCTGCTTTCTGAAGGGGCCTGGTTTGGCTCCCAGCTCCCACTGAAATCCAGGGGAGCCAGGAGCACTCTCAGCCTCTCAGAAGTTACTCAGGGCCTTCACGGGGCTGAGTCCATTATTTTCAAGGCCTGCTTGGACAATCTGGGTGCACCACAGAGGTAAGAGAGCTGCAATCCCATTTCAAGCAGAGATGCTCTGAGAGTCACTTCACACCTCCCACAGATTTTAATAGGCATCCCACCTCCTTCAAGAAAGACCATTACCACGACAGTACATCTCCAATGGTTACTACACTCACATTTAAATCTGCTTTTTTATCCAGGTGTTGCCCCTGCTGTGTGGGCATCACTCTCTATCAGTGACCTGTTAATGAGACGTTACCTCCTGACAGCACCGATCAGGCTCTGTTCCCATGGTGCTCACTGAGAAGTGCTTTCCTTCTCCGGTTACACCTCGGAAACAAGACTGACAGAACCTAACCCTTTGCCCCATAAAAATTACATGTTGTTCTGAAAGTCAAAATGCAAATAATTCATGAATTTTGTAAACATCTCTAAGCGAAGAGAAAAATGGGAGGCAGAAATGGAGCCTGCTATTTTTACCGGTGTGCCTAGTTGATTACATGTCATTCTTCTCACACAGAACTAAGTATCTTAAATGCAAATAGCCAGAGGTTGTTGTACGTTTTTTGCCCTTTCCACAGCTGTTCATTACAGAGCTCAATAGCAGCTGACAGCAGGTGAATACGCGGATGATGGGCCATGGATATATTCTGTTAAATAGAATGAATAAACCATTAAATGATCTTATTTCTTGATATGCCTGAATGCAAGCTGCATCTACGAGCAAAGCAACATTAAATTCTGTATAGCAAATCCCTCTTGTATTTTGCAGCACATCAGTCATACAAATTTTATGCTATGATCTATTAAGCAATTATAATCTCCATGTATTTTTAATGATATCAAGTATCCTTTTGCTTTTAATTCTAGACAATTGGAATAAGGACACGTGAACCTGGAATATTAGACAACTTACATCCAGCTCATTTTGTAATCTATATTTGGTGTTTTACATAACTTGTTTGACCAGAGTAGGAATGAGTGACAATCTTCCCTTTTTGAGAATCAGTATCTTTGAAGTTCTCTAACACATTAATTTAGTCGTATATCTATGTGGCATTGCTATCATAGGAATTGAGAATGCTTTGGAGAGTGTCATCTCAGACTGAATGCGTGTTGTCTGTATGTAACATATATGCACATATACAATATAGGCATAAATGGGATATTTTAGGCAAAAGGAATTAGAAGAGGAAAGAAATTATAAAATTAGTCCTAAAGCATCATCTCCAAAAAAGAACCATAGTATTTTTAAGTTTTTCTGATCTAGGAATCCGATTCTGGGTTTCGAAATGTCTCTCTTCAATTTACAAATTCTGTTTCCTATAGAAAGTATTACTGCAGATGTAGGTCTGCTCTGCCTGTTTGCTCAAAAAAGGGTTGATCTCACAGTAGCTCTGGGAATGCAGGACCTCCAACTCTTTCCAAGACACACCATCACACAGGCATGACCTTGTGCCAGCCCAAAGGCTGTTTGACCTGGTCCATGAGAGTGTGGGTTTTTGGGAGGTCAAGCAGATTGGGGCATTCTTCCATAGGAGAAGGAGTTAAGAGGGAGAAGCGTAGGACCAGACTGGGTTAGCAGCTCCACCTGAGAGATGGTATCACTGCACAGCTATTGCTCTACCTCCAGATGTGGGGCTAGGAAAAAAGCAACCAAAGAGCATTAAAAAGTTAACCATTCCTGCCTTCAGGGGCTCTTGTGACTCACTGCTCATTCTCCCTCCTCATCTTGCTTACGCAGCAGAGTTTTTGTGTGGACTCTGAAACCTGGGGTGAAGCCTTGTCACATTCATGGAGACCAGTGTGGCATTACTCATGCTGGGAGCTACAGGAGAAGGAGGAGACATCCATCTTGGATTAGTATTGCCTGCCCTGTGACACTTGCACGAGTATTGTGAAAAACAGGATGAATTGCAAAAGTGAGCAATTCCAATGGCATTAGAGGCCAGGCAGAGCAGAGGGTATCTGATATTATTGGGAGATTTCCCATTCCTTCCTTGTGTGCGAGCAGAAAGCAGTGTGAATATTTTGTCCTTTATTTCAGCACAGCTCAGATACAGCAAGATTTACTAAAACCAAAAGTATAGGGCCTATGAATCACTAGCTCTAGTAAACCAGAGATATCTTATCCCACCGGCCCACATGAAAGTCAGACTCCAACTCTCTGTAGCCCACTGCTATTGCATTTTTTTGGAATTAGGTTGTGTTGTACAGCTGGTCTAATGCTGATTCTTTGCAGCCAACTGTGGACCAAGAGCAGGAGAGAGAATTAGTTAATTTTAATCCTTTGTTTTCTGCCAGCTTCTGGAAAGATGCTGTGTGCTCTGTATTTGGATTTTTCTTTCTTTAGAAAATTCTTCTGTCACCAGCTTCCAGGAAATCCTTTTTTTTCAGTCATAATGCTGCAGTTTGGCCACAATTTTGACCTAATGTGCTTTAAAGGACAGATATGCCATTTCTTTTTAATGACTAAAGTCCATGAAAATGTTATCTGAGGAACTGTCACAAGTTTAAAGGTGCGGGTTTTGCTATTACCAGAATTAAAGAAGCCTGGAAGCAGAAGCATTTAAAATGTGGTGAATACAAGTTCTGAACAGGAAAAGTAAAACGAAAAAGTAGCATATAGGTTACAAAAACATAAACTAGATAAGATTTATATGTTAAAACATATTTTAGTCATGTACAGAGAAGTTGGATTATAATGAAAAGCAGATACAATACCATCTAGCTATATACAATACTATAGATTTGTGCGTGTAAGGACTACCATAAAAAATGAACATTGAACTAAACCCAGTTGAGCAGACCAGAAAACAAAGAGCAACCCTGTCAGCATACCAAGTTTCAGTAAGATTAATCTGTGTTGCAAGTGTTGTTCCCAATGTATCTCTCTGCACTCATCCATCATCTCCCTCCATGAAGCCAACATGAGCTTGCGGCCTTTTCACTGCCTAAGGCAAACTAGTGTATGTGTGCTTGTGTTTAAATCTAGATTATTTGTCCAGCCCCCAAACCCACAGTTCTCACACAGTTAATAGCCAGCAGGACATTTTGCTGTCCGCTCGCTGGGAATATCCAGGCCTTCTCTTGCTCTTATATTCATCCCAACTAACTTCAGCTGTTAAAAAAAATTAGTTTTTAGACTCTATTTTAGAATCCCACACTAAAATCAGTGGGAAGAAGTGGGGACTTCCAAAGGAAGTGTTTTAAACGCTTATTTTAAAAGTATGGAAGAGTATTAACAACAGAGGAAGCCTAAATATCTAGCTTAAGCTAGACACCAATGTGTACATAGTTAACATTAAGTAAAGGAATGTTGTGCCTAGAAAGGCACACGAGTAGCTGCTAGTCCAGCAGAACCTGTCCATAGCCCAAGTACTCATTGGACCAACACTTGAAAACCACCGTAGAATCACCAGTTCTTTCTCTCCGGCATGCACTGGCTCTGCTTTGAAGTTAGCTTAAATTAACTTACTCCCTTATTTTTCAAGAGAATGGTAACTCCTAATGTCACTTTTCCAAGACACAGCAGTAACCTCAGCTCCCGATTCCCGCTGTCTGTGTGGACAGAGCCCAGAGTATGTCCTGCACCCACAGCAAAGACAAGGGAGAAGTGGGAATTCCTAGAGTCCTGTCCCTGTGTGGTGCCATCTTCCTCCCTCCCCAGATTTCCTCTGGTGTCACCTCTGATGTCATTACTAGCACGGAGCAGGGCTAACACATATCTCACAGGAACGTCGTGGGCATTAATTAATAAATGCTTGTAAAATGCTTGTAAACCTTCAGGCTGAAAAATGTATAAAAACTTTCCTGTAAATATTGTTCCTATTTTCTGTATCCAGATATTATGTCTCCAGAGGTCTCCATAATTTTAAAGTAGGTCAAAATTCAGCTCTTAATAAGTTGAATTGGGAACTCAGAAATTTTCTGCCAGACACAATTTTGTAATGCTTAAATTAAGAAACATGAGGCTCCCTTTCCTGCACCCAAATGCTGCTACTCAAGAGTTGAGGACAGCAATGAAGAGACCAGAAGATGTGTTCTGCATGACCAGGCAAGGCGCATTTTCAAGCAAAATGTTGACTTCGAAGTGTCAATGCATCTTGTGCTAACGCACACCTCGATTTTCATGGACTTCTTTGGTTTTATCATTTGGCTTCTAAACAAAAGGCATCCATACTATATACCATTTGCATTAAATGCTTCCTTTGGGATTAGCCATGATAAGCCAAGTGGAGGGACACATTTGATTCATGCTATCTAACCAGGAACAACATGGGCTGTTAGAATTCTTCATACACACAAACTAGAATGGCATCAACCCCTAAAATACGTATATGGCATTACACTTTTCATTTCCACTTCGTAGAAGCAGACATGGCTGAGACGTAGAGTGTTTCCCGAGGTTAATGATAACCTGAGGTTAATGGTTTCTGGCTGAACTTTAGGCCCTCAGCTCCCCCTAACCTGTCATTAATCCCCAGGAAATGCCTGAAACCAAGCGTATTATTTAAATCTGGCAGCAATTAATTTATCTCTGGACCTTACAGATGCTCATATTAAATTAAAAAGAGGATGATTTATGGAGAGCACCAATAATGTCCAGATCTAGGAAAAGATAGATGTTATCCTTAATATTTAAAATTCAGGTTTCCCTTTTCACTGAGTCATTGGCTATCAGCTGTATTAAAGGTTTCTGTTTAATTATTCTAGCAAATAGGATCTTTTCCCTAATTATTCCATTTAAAAAACACTTTATCTTGTATATCCTGCCAGCTGCATCAAGATTTTATCTTTTTTCCTCTTTAGGAGTGTTTTATGAATATTGTTCACTGTTGCTTCTGAATCAGAAAATAAATCTATTTTTAGCAGCTTAGTTCAAAAAGAAGCAATCAGAACAAATGCAGTGGCTTGTGTAAGAAGTAAGAATTAACCTCTCGCTCAGCAGTGGATCTACAAGTCTCAGACAAAATAACAGCTGTGATTTTATTTCCACATACTAAGAAGATAGGCCAAAAACACTGTATAAAGTTGTCAGTTTCTGGAGAGCCAGAAGGTGAAGCTTACATCGGTTTCTATTCTCAGTTTATCTGTGGCTTTTAGGCTGAGGCTGCCAACAGCATGCAAACTCACTATTAAGGCTTCTGAAGCCTTACTAGAGCTCTCAGTGATGTGGTTTGGCAATAGGTACCACTAAATCAGTGACACAGGCATAAGTATAGTTGGCTTTGTAATTGCAAACAACAGCCATAAATCCATTGAAACTAGTACACGTACCAACTGAAATAAAATCCTTAAGCTTGCCTCCTTTCTGTTGTTCAGCTTTGGCTTTCAAGTCTTATCACAGCATAGTGCCATTAGCTGTACAGATAACATGGAGTCTTCCAGACTCCTTAAAATGTGAACTTCTGGTATAAAAAACAGCTTAAGAAAAATGTTCTGGACCTTCTGAGTTAAAGGTGAACTGCAAGGGACAAACATCAGAGCTGTGGAGTTTTTCCTTCTTTGCAGAGAATTCATCCAGTAATACTTTTCGTGATAAGGCGGTTACTGGAAAACCACACTTCATGCTTTAATATTTCTGTAAACTGATTGAACTGATTCCCTACAGAAAAATTACTGCCTGCATTGCAATATGAGCTCTACTGATACACAATATTACTCCACTCTTGGAGAATAACAGGAACAACCTTGCATGTGTGTATGTGGTCACACATCTGGCTCTGTGCAGCTTTAGCACTCTCTTTCCTGAAATCAATATCTCCTGAATATTTTTTTTTCCTGAGCAGCCCTTTCTCACGTGCTGGTTCTGCTGCCCCTCAGCAGTTTCTGCTATAACCCACCCTTGGAGAAAAAGCCAGGGCAGGTGCAGTGGCCATGCTGCTCTGGTAAGTCCCCTCCTCACCAGGGTGGGTCTCAGCCCCAGCATTGCCTTCTCTGTGGGTGTTTCTACCACTGGTAGCACCGGTCCACACACGTGGGAAGTACACACAGACTGCTGTATGCATGTGTCCATGAATACCACTACAAAAACTTCCTGTGAGAATGGGAAGACAGACTTCAACCTCCTCCACTGACATGTGGCTCTTTCATGTTTGAAGAAAAGGATCTTTCTCAAGATTCAGTGCAGACAGTGTTCAGAAATGTTTTTTAACCCACTTTTTCTTACAAGCTTGGTTTTATATGGTAGAACTTCAGCATTGCTTTTTTATTCCAACAACTTGTCTCCTTCACTGTGAAAAATATCACTATATGTGTTCCAGCCAGCTGTTGCCCTGTTTAATTATAACTACTTAAAATACATATTCTGCAAGATCATTTTCTAATTGCTAGAAGTGGCTTACACGAATATGACCGTAAAATGCCATCCAGGAAATGTAAGGGCAGTGTCTGCCACAGCTGTACCTTCCTCTTCCCTGCACAGTCATGTAGAGAGCACATTTCTTGCAGGATGCAATGGAGCAGTTAATGAGCTTCATCGGTGCCCTGGAACCTCCTGTTCCAGCTGATACAAGTGGTTTGGGATTTTTGCCCTTGGAGCAGTCAAAATGTTTTAACCATGACTGAATAACTGAAGTGCTCACAAATTTTAATGAGCTAAAGGAAACATTTCTAGCGTTCTTTTAATCACCTAGGGCCCAATCTGTACCCTACATCATTTAGGAAGGACTTTGCTGTGCACTTCACTAATCCTTGGTGTGAAAGATATAGAATGTGCTAATGTGCATGTTTTGTAAAGATATCTTTATGTCAAGGGTCAAATTCAATGATGTTTACATGCTGTTTGGTAAATGAATACTATTTCAAGGAAAAAGAAGACAAATATCAAGCTACGGCTACGTTTCTTATGGTTTCCTAATTTTCTGCCTTCTGGTATACCCAAATCCTCTAAATATGAGCTACTGAATCAGCATTTTGTATGCTCAGATGTGATTAAAGCTGTTCAGAGGACAAGGATTCCATTTTGCTGTAAATTTCGAGGTTTCAGAATTTGTTTTCACTATTCAGAGGAATGAAAATAAACTCCTCAAACATTTTTGCAAATGGAAATTGTTATGAAATGTCTGTTTCTGGATAGAAAACTTGATCTTTTCAGCTCAAATTCTTTCTCCTCTGGTCATAAGTGACAAGGGAACCCCAGGCAAAAACTTTCTCAAGACATGTTTGTCAAAACTGATATGTTGATACAACATTTTGGCTTTGATGAAGTGACATATTTCATTTCACTGAAAATATTCTGACCAGCTCCAGATGTGATTGACTTATTTAAGCTACGAAAATGATTCATTGTGAGAGTCTCAATGTAAAATGTAATGTAAATGTAAAATCAACTCTGTAAAATAATAGAGTAATGCATGGGAAAGTCTGGATAAGCCAATAAAATAATGGAGTAATGCAATGTTCTTCAAATCAACAGCATTGGATCTGAACTCTTGTCTTTATGTATGGGATAAATTTACAAAATATAACAAATTCATATAGTAGAAGGATGTTTATGTCCATCCAATATAATCTCCTGGATAATATTGGCTATTTCCTTTAGAAACCTGAAGTCATAGGAAAGTAAGGTCTGGATCCAACTTTCTCCTTTGCTGAAGAACTAATATACATAGAACACATCTGAAAAAATTTTGCATAACATTTTCTCAAAGTTTTCTAATAGAAGCGATTCTAAAACTCCCTCAGATAGATGTTCCTGTACTATGAGGATATGCTAGTCATTAAAATTGTTTTCCTGCTATCTAACCTGCATTCTCTTGATGAAACCTCAGCCAATCAGTTTAAGTCAAACTTCACTTCAGAGGACAATTAATCATTGCCCTCAATTGTACCAGTTCCAGGTATATTTCAAATACAGTGAAACTTTTCAAGGTCCCCACTCATTATTCCTTGCTCTTAACTAAGTAAAGCATTTTCTGAAGTGTTTCCCAACTATCTGTCTTTTCTAAAGCTGTCTTTTTTAAGAGAAGATCAAATGAATTAATTTTATGGAATGATTTCTGAATCCTATTGATACTTCCTGGTTAGTCATTTCAACACGTGCATAAACATATATTCTAGTATTTGGGTTGTATTTTCTACATCAGGTTCAGCTACTAAACTACCTTTAGTAACAGGCCTAAGCCTCCATTTCAATAAGAGGAAGGTAGTTCAATCGTCCAGCAGTTCACCACCTCAGACTGTCATAGCCATGTCTGGTGTTAAGTGGAGCCCTGGCCTACAGCATGTGTCATACCACCAGATGCAGAAAATATTGGGTAGCTAACTTCTTGTGAACTTCACACTTATCAGGGCTTGGAAATCCCTGCCTGAACTAGAGCTTTGAGTATCGGCTGTGGAATTTCCCGAGCCATCTGACAAAGTCCAGGCATCGCATCAATAGCTCCTGCCAAGCCATAGCAGCGATCCGAATGACACTTCCTTCTTAGTGTGTCAAGAAGATTGGTGTGCTAACAGCCCAAGCTAGAATTGAATCTCAGAGATGCAGAGCAGAGATGTGGCCATGAAAGCAACACGCTCAAGCTTTGCTGAGAACAGAAAAGAGGTGAATAACCATTTGTTTTGTTTGCAAAAGACCAAGACTTGCTGCATTGATTTTATCTCAAAATCTATAAACAGAGAATGTGTCTTGGCCTTAACAAAGTTCTACTGCAGTCAATCAAAGAAGATAACTTGAAAAATTCATTTGGGATATTTGCCCAATTAATATAATTGTATTATCTATTTGATTCAAAATTGATGCAGTTTGGGTGTGGTTCAAGCATCAGTAGGAAATAAAGCCCGATTCTTAGTAATTTCTCTTGGGAACAGGCTGCCCAAGCTCACATAGGTCAGAAAAACTGATTCTTACTGTTTTCTCTTCAAGAACACTCCAGGGGCCAAAGGAATAATATGAGGTTTCATATCAGGTCATTAAATTGTCATGCTTTGTCCTTTGATTTAATTAAAATCTTCTTAGTTATTCAGACTTCTGTGCTGCAAGCTGAAATGTAAATGAATGATAAGATGAATGGTTTAATATAACATCCACAATTCTACATTTCTTCTTACCTGAGAAGATAAATTTGATAATGTATTTCTAACTCCACACAATCATCACTTCTCAGTGTTCAGAATAACTGCTTGTTTTAGAAAACTAGAAAACATAATTTATAGTTTCTGTACTACAAATATTCCCTAAAAAATTCTCTTCTCTTTTTCAATCCACCAAATGTTGTTTAAAATGCTATGAAGTCTAAGGGACCGAACAACATCATACAGATCATTTTGACATTTTCATATTTCGCCTAAATCAACACAAAAAAAGGATTGATATTGTTCATGATTCAATATCCTCCTTTTTTATTCCTTTGGTGAATAGGAAAACACTTAGTCCCATTGCTATAATCTACTTTTTAATATACCACTAATGATTTATTATAGATGTCTCTCAGGAAGAAGAATTAGATTCTTCTGCATTCTTCCTCTGCTGACTTCAGCAATATAATCAGACATTTTATGTTATTTCCACTGATACCACTAAGTCCTAAAATCTAAGAAAAACATGTGTATTCCTTGATACCACTGGAAACTAACATTCAACACAGATGTTTGCATTCTGCACATTTGCATTCTTCATATGTATTCTGTTTTAAAAATCTCTGCTTAGTGTAGATGGCAACCTACTCAATTACTCTCAGAGTATTTTGCTCTTCTAGACATAACATCTGCAATTCAATTAAATGTTTCATCTGTTTTCTTCCTATCATTCCAGGATATAAACCTTGATTCTGTTAATCCAGTGTTGATGCTTGTTTCATTGTGAAAGGACACTCTGAAATTATTTTTAAAATGCAATACTTGAGAAGTGAAGAGAAAACAGAATATTTTGACTTAGGAAAAGCTACTATGGGATCAGATCAGTGATTGCTTCATAATCACAGCTTTTCCCTGGCAGGCAATTAGAGAAGATCATATATGCTGGATTTCTCTGAGGGCACTGCAATGCTCAGTTTCTGTTCCAGTTTTCAGTAAGGAAAAAAGTAACAGTTCTACAGCTTACAATTCTGTGAACAGTCTCCATTTCTCATCTACTTTTTATAACATTTTGTAATAATTTCTGCAAGAACAAGTTGTAGCTTTCAAACAGTGAATTTGCAGAAAGATATCGCTCATTAATTGCAGTGAAGTAGCTCAACATTAGACAACCTGCAAAAATAGCCAATATTTCTGGACAGGCTAAGAAGTGCCTACTTATCCCACATAAATGTTTTTGCAGGCTACTCTGCATTGCACTGGGTTTTCTAAGACCTTGTCATTAAAGTATCTGAGCACATCCAGGCTTGAATTAAGTGACAGAATTAATATCTGTTGCATTTTCGTTCATCCTCTGTCATTCCTTCCTCACAGTGGAGCACATTTATGTTTCTAGGTCCATCCACTGAATGTGTGTCCAGTGCTTGTCCAATTACTCTGGAAAGTCATCCCCCTGTCTCCAAGGAGATCCCTCTGCTCCAGGTGGTGGTACTCATCTGTTGGAGCAGGGGGTGCTGGACATCACTGGGGGTGTCAGCACCAGGCTCCTGAGAGCACTCAGGGCTTGCAGGAGCGAGGCAGCAAGCACAGGGAAGAGCAGGAGAGGAGGTGCCAACCTCACCTGGCCGAGGTTTCCCAATGCTTCCCTGGTCAGTAGCTCAGTCCAGCTGCTTGCTGCCATCCCTGGGGACCCTCTGCGAGTCCCTTCTTTGAGGTGTCTCAAAGGGTGGCTATAAAACCTGGGCTCTGTCTTATATAAAGAAGATTAAATTTTGGAAGTCACTTTCTGTACAGCTGCCCAATCCCAGACTCCCTCTTCATGCTAACTTTGAACATGGAGTGGTTTAGATACAAATTCTGCACCCCAAAATTGTGTGTGTCCTTTCACCTCAAAATTGTGTGTGTCCTTTGTCTGGTGTATGTCCTCCCGACCCAGTCTTGTCTTTTTTCTCCTTGTTTGCATCGTGCTTTTAGCTTGCTCTACCAATGTACTTTATGCTCAATGTACAAAGGACAAATTATTCAACCAAACAGCACACAAAGGAGACAGCTTGTGACAATAGCATCAAGTGTTGATACCGAGGGATTATTATTTTATGATAGAAGCTAGAACAAATTCTTTTTTGTGAAAGAAAGTCTACTTTCTCAAATGCATAAAGTTTATATAATATTCAGAAATTGGCCAGTTCAGCAGATTTTATACACATAAATGTTACATGTAGTATTTTATGTATGAAAGTTCCAAGTTTACTCCAGTGTAAAGCTTTCCTTTAAAGAGTAATTCTCACCTCATAATTCACTTTTATGATTTTCTTAGGGCTTTAAGTGTAAAAGCTAAATCTGGTTTTGTTTTATTCTTTAAAAAAAAGCACAGAGCAAGTTAATTTTTACACTGAATCTGCCAAAGGCATGTTGTCAGATCTGAAGCTAAACATGTCACTTTTGCAAACACAAGCACACACACACACATGCACACGTGCTCATCCAGATACACAACAGCTTTTCAAGGCTTAATGACAATAGGAATAGTTTCATGCGAGTGGGAAAGGGAGGCCCTGACTGGAGCCGATGGCTGCAGCAGGCTGTGCTCATTCTTGGGCTCCTCTCCAACTCTCCCTCAGGCCCTCCTGTTTCACATCTAGCGTAAAGATGTTTCTCTCCCCCAGACAGTTTCTCACAAATCTGAAACTCAGGCTTTCTGCCAGGTGCTGGATCTTAGACTGAGTCCTTTTCCTGACCACAACCCTGTCCGTGTCCTGTCTCTTCCCTCCAGTCTCAGAGAGCTGCGACAGGCAGCAACAGACAGGTTCTTAATTTCTTCCTCCTCCCCTGCCCTGTACAGGCAGAGGAGAGTAATGGCCCTGGCTCAGCCAAACAATGCACACACGTTCTCAGGTGTTTTAATATGACCCTGAAAGAAAGGAGTTGATGAGTCTAAATGAGGAAATTACACATGTGTGGGCTGGGATCCTATCAGACCACAGTGCAAATTTTGAGCCCTCCCTGGATCCAACAAAACCAAGGACAGGGCTGCTTCTTTAGGGGAATGGTAAGAAAGCCTAGCAGGGATGTCTGCTTCTTCAATCTCCTTCTTTCTTTGATTGCTGTCCAACGTTCAGACATACCATGCAACCAACCCCTTTCTGTCCCCCAATATTCTATTTCACATAGAAATTTCTCCCAGTATTTTCTATGATCTGAACTATACCTGCTCCCAGAATTGCAAAACCAAAGCCATACGTGGTTTGCATTACCAGAACTGACTCCACTAGGATCTCAAGTACCAGTGCATTTTCTCCCCATGTAGACCTTGCCATATTTGGGAGCCACAAGTATTCCTCTTGCATTCCACTTCATATTTAAAAATGTTTTAACTCATGTACGTGCTGCAAAAGGGAAATGCTTTTACCATCAGGATGCCATATGAAAGTGTTTAAATCCCCTGCTCATCCTCACAGGGTTTACAGCACAAATAATGGCAGCAGCCACTCCACTGTCCCTCCCTTCGGAGTCACTACCATCTTATTGCTATGGCAATTTCATAGTCATGATGCTTAATAAAGTAACACATCAGGATCAGACAGGAATGTGGTCCCAAGGTTCATGGCAATGCACAGATACAGAGTAGCTTATAGGATTCCTGCTGCTCTTGAGCAGCTCACGAATTCTGGTGTGAATATTCCTCAGTTATTTTAGCATTTTTCTTAACAACCACATTTATAGAGGTGGATCTATTTGTGTAAAAGTCAGTTTTACTATGAAAACAGATTCTTCAGTCAAATGAGATATTCCCAGCTCGCCAGGGGCAGTCATTCACAATGACTATCAAGAAATGAGAAATAAGCATTAGTCTCCTGGGATTGCAGAGGATTTCTCAAATCACTTAGACCCATGATTATGCACACTGCTTATATGTTAGTTCACTTTTGAAGTGAAAAAACTGGTGCTCGCTGAGGCAAAAGCTGGGTACAGCTCTGGAGATAGTTGACTCCAGGAACTGCTGCTTACTGCAAGAGGTTTGGGTCCCAGCAAGCCACACAGTACCTGCTCACATGTAGGCATAAGGGACTTAGGGTCACAGATATGCCACTGATACCTGTATGCACTCAGCAACTTTGCTACAGAGAAACTGCCCCAAAAAGAGTGTGAAGGAGATCTATACTTTTTAGGCACTGTTTGGTACCACCCTGCACTATTTTTACTGTCCTATAAGAATGATCTTTCCTTGGAGCACTTTAGTTGCTCACTTGGTGATTGCTGCGTATCTGCTAAATGAGATGTGTGGTCATGTAAAGAAACACACACAAAGGGCACAGCAAAGGAAGTGAACTAAGGTTGCACAGACATCTTAATTTTGGCATTTCCAAGCGTATCAGTGACTGCAATGTAGATTTTGTATTTTATTTTATTGTGAGAATTTCCATCCTCATTGTAAAGATGTTTCTCAGTTACAGCTCATAGAAAGTTTGATTTGAAGCGCTCCAGAAAGGGAGCACACCTTTTTTTTACATCTTTAATTGCTTCTGAATCCAAACCAGAATGACTGGGTAGTTTAATGTGTCACCATAACAACTGCTGAGCACTTTGGTTTAAATATTTTTTCTCTGCACTTCTGTTCAAAGAACCAGTAGCTGAGTCAGAGATTTTGCACTTTCATTCTGACACAGGCTTAATCAGACCAAGACGACCATTTTAGTCTGTTTGTCCTTGGTACACAATAGACCACAGGTCAAATGTTTCTTTGGTCCCAAGGGACAAGTCCATTGCATAAAATGCTTTAAATGTTTTGGTATTATTATTGTGTGATCAGCAGAAATGTGTGCTTCTGACAAAATGTTGGTAGCTTTTTATTTAGTTACCATTTTTTAAAGATATAATTTCCATTTCTACCAAATCTTGAATTGACATAAATAAATACATCTAAGCAACAGATTTCATATATCTGTATTTTCAGGGGAAATTCTTTTTCTAGTGAGCACACCCGCATCAATTTTCAGATGAGTTTTAAAATCTTCGTTCCTTTACAAAAAATTCCTTTGCTGGAATCAAACACTGGAAAATGTTTGATAACAAAACCTTTACCTAAAAAAGCTCATAGTATTTGTAGTAACAGTCAGACATGTTTAATCTCTAAAGAATTTAAACCAAGCATAACAACAAACAAAAGTAGGATTCTTAGTTTTAAAGGTATTAAAACTGTGCTTAATCTCTTTGATAGTCATGACTTATTCATGTAATAAATATAAAATTAATCATAAAACTTCATTACAAATTCTCTACAGAACCCTCTTCACATAACTCACATAACCCACATTTTGGGGTTGCCAACAACAGACGGTAAGACACACGTAGAGACCAAGCTTCTACTTGCTTCTACAATTCAGGTACTGAACTATACAAATAGTGTTGAAACAGTGAAAAAAAAAACCTCAAAGATACATGATGCGATGTAATTTGGAAGAGGTTTTCAGCTTTGTCATATACAAACATCAGGATTAATTTAATGAAAGAGGCAGTACTGCCATAGTCTATGAATAGCTCCACACGTCAGAAGGCTGGGATGCAAGACAAAACATTGTCCAATGTCAAACAAAAGTGAATGTGTAAACGCCCTTGTTTATCATGCCTCTCCTTTTGAGTGGCTGCACAATATGAATAATTTTTAAATATCATGTTAGTGACGTCCCCGGTGATATAAAAAGCCAACATAACATCCTGAGTGCTGGAATCTTAAAGCGTTGCTTATACCTTTGAAAGTTCATTTACATTCGTCCAAATATCAGGTGTAGCTATCAGTCAGTAACTTCTTAAAGACATTCTCTAGCATACTGCAAATGGATAATATGTAAACCAGCTCAACACAAATCCTCTTTGGTCTCTCTACAGATGAGACTACAGCTGAACACCTGTAGAAAAGATCAGGTACAGATGTCCTCAAGGTTTCAAACAAAGAAGAGCATTAAGGAAAACAAGGTGCTGTGAATTCAGGAAACTATATTTGAATCACTACAGTCACCAGAGCACTGCAAAAGTCAGACTAATTTGTCATCTAGAAAGCCATGAAATCTAGATCTGTCAAATAAATGTGAACCTCTACCAGCCCTTATACTGCTTCCTGACTGGAAATAAGATTTGATTAAGTGGCTGAGAAGATAAATTAATTAAAAAGTAATAAAATAGCTCGCAAGAATGGAGCAATGTTTTATCCCAAAACCGACTATGTAGATCTAGAAGTTATTTACACAAATAGGGATCATTCACTGCCATCTTTCAGGGATAAGACACAAAATTTAAACAGCACATGGCAACGTATGTATTCACAAGCATTTTCTTAGACCAATTTTCTCAAAATTTTGAGCAAAACATGCAAGCAACAGGAGTATAGGGCTCTTCTTAGGTCACGCAGAGAGAAAATTAGACAAACTGAACCGATGGGATGAGGTTTAATATGGCCAAAT
>NW_010202892.1:0-6572 GCF_000695765.1 Mesitornis unicolor | reverse complement strand
ATATATGTATAAATATATTTTGTGTATATATATAACATTATACATATAAAATATATACATACATATATTTTATGCATATGCATTTTACACATATGCATGTGTATTTATAGACTTTTTCAGCAGTTTGCTTTCTTAATAACAACTTTTATGTACACATGTATGCATACATATATTTTATGTGTGTCTATATACAGCGAAAGCAAACTGATGAAAAAGTCTATATATACACATATATGTATACGTATACTTTATATGTGTGTGTATATATATGTATACATACATGTGTATATATAGACTTTTTCATCAGTTTGCTTTCCTTAATATCAACGTTTATCTCAGCTGCCGTTTCCTGGCAGTCAGACAAGAACCACTCTGGCTTCTGCTCCAAAACAAATTTAGAAAGGAGGAACACAAACCCCAGGATTCTCCCAGATCCCCCCAAGGAATAAAGGAGGAGAAGGAAACTGAGGAAGGGAAGCAGAGGAGTCTGAGGTGTGACCTGGGTATCAACATCCAGGACCCAAAACCAGAGCCTGGTGCTGTCCTCAGCTCCTGCAAGTCTCTGATCATCATCAAGACAGGAAAGATTGGCATATGCTCAGGAGGATTTGGGGAGAAATACAGTTATGTGCTTGTTTACCCCTTGTTTGTCAGACAACAGCCACGAACCAATCTGAACACAGGGATTTGTTCAACTCCATGGGGTTCAACAGGGCCAAGGGCAGGGTCCTGCACCTGGGTCAGGGCAACCCCAAGCACAAACACGGCTGGGGTGGAGTGGATGAGAGCAGCCCTGAGGAGAAGGACCTGGGGTGTTGGGTGATGGAAAAATCAACATGAGCCCAGAAACCAACCCCATCCTGGGCTGCAGCCAAAGCAGCGTGGGCAGAGGGGCCATGGGGGGATTCTGCCCCTCTGCTGTGCTGTGGTGAGACCCCCCTGCAGGGCTGTGTCCAGCTCTGGAGTCCCCAACACCAGAAGCCATGGAGCTGCTGCAGCGGGGCCAGAGGAGGCCACGGAGATGGTGAGGGGCTGGAGCAGCTCTGCTGTGGGGACAGCTGAGAGAGTTGGGGGTGTTCAGCCTGGAGGAGAGGAGAGAAGGCTGCAGGGGGACCTTAGAGCACCTGCCAGGACCTGAAGGGGCTACAGGAAAGCTGGGGAGGGACTTTTGACAAGGGATGGAGCAATAGGACCAGGGGTGATGGTTTTAAACTGGAGGAGGGCAGATTTAGAGTGGACATAGGGCAGAAATCCCTCCCTGTGAGGTGGGGAGGCCCTGGCCCAGGTTGCCCAGAGAAGCTGTGGGTGCCCCCTCCCTGGCAGTGCCCAAGGCCAGGTTGGCCGGGGCCTGGAGCAGCCTGGGCTGGTGGAGGTGTCCCTGCCCATGGGGGTTGGACTGGGTTTGGGTCCCACCCAAACCACGCTGTGATGCTGTGATTCGATGTTGCACAGTGATCAGCAGGAGTGGTGCGCACTGGTTCTGCCAATCGGTGAACATGGCCAACCTGAGCGATTGTACCTGAAGGCGTGGAGCCGTCAGCAAAGGGACACAGGACCAACTGCCCGAAGATGAGGAAAACTGAGTCAGACCTGACAGCAAAAGATTTCACACGGAAAGACACAAATTAACATGGATGAGTCTGTAAAAACTCTGCATTAAGTCACCAAAGAGCCACAATTCCTCCTTCAAGGGCCTCCATCTGGCACAGACTCAGTGCAAAGACAGCAATTAGAAGAAAAAAGCAGTATGTAACCAATGGAAATGAAGAGATGGAGGGACTGAGAGCAATTAATATGAATTAGTTTTATAAAGTGCATGAAATACTGAAGGGAAAAAGGCAACTTAAGACAAATTCCTGGCTGTCACTTTTAAGGACAAAATAAGGTATATTTAAAACTGTGTTTAGAGAAAAGAAATCCTAGTAATGGTTCAGGACTTTTAATAGAGGTAGACACCAATACTGTTCATAGTGATGCAGAAAAAGCCGTAAATTTTTAATAAAACCTTCTCACTGGAGTTCAGAAAGAATCAAGAGTGATGTGACAGAATCATACAAGGATGATGCGCTGTTTTCCAGTTCGTTAGGAACAGATTACAGCAAGTCGGGAAAACTGCCTAAAGCATCAGTCTACAAAGCTTACACGAAGTGTCCTCAAGAGCTGGCTGAGGAGACCTTTGGCCAGCTGATATTAACTGTAAAACATGGGGATTTGTGGAAGTCTTTAGGATAAAAAATACCTGTTCTGCCCTGGTATTCAAATCCCAGGTGGGATAACCCAGACTGGGCAAGCAGGAGGTCTCTAAGAGAGACGGTGTGTGCAAAGCGAGTGATTCTGGTGAGGTCTGTCTGGGGATTTTGAGGTCCATCCCCACCTCTGTGGGACCCTGCAGAGTCCCTGCAGTAAATGCCAATGTCTTGGAAAGGGAAACTTCTCAACCTGGTGTCCTGGTTTGAGCCAAACAGAACTGATTTCCTATTCAGTGACTTTACTTTCCAGCTCAGTCTCTTCTCAGTGCCTGAACTTGCTGAAACCAGCAGCACGGTTTCCAGACAGTGTGTGCTGCTACAAGTGAGCAGCACAAGGCCACTGTCTCACCATGGGGGCCGTGTCTGCACCTACAGGAGGAGCAGACCCAAACCTGCCCAACCAGGGATTGCATCCCACACACGCCACACTCAGTGCAAAGCCCAGGGATCCCCAGGGGCTGGACCCTTCCAGCTTGGACCCTTCCTTCCCTCTCCACCCCTGCAATGGCCCAAGGCCCAGCAGACCCTGCTGCTTCGCCTGCCTCTCATCCTGAGCCCTGTGCTCCTGCATCAGCTCCCACTGTTGCTGGGTCCACACTGGGACTTTTCCAGTGCTCCCAGAGCCTCTGGGGACGTCATTGTCACTGGGGGAGGATTTTACATTGGTTTTGTATCTATGTCTGTACATGTCTGTATCTATTCCATTATTTCCTATTTCCATCATTATCCTGTAGTATCAGTGTTATTGTTTCATTAAACCTGTTGTTTTCTTTCCCAACCCGTAAAGTCTCTCTCTCTTCTTCTCTTTTCTCTTCCCTTCTGGGGAGGGCAGAGGGGTTCACAGAGAGTGGCTGTGCAGGGTTTAGTGGCCAGCCCAGCCCTAAACCTGGAGACCAGAACGTGGTGGGATTTGATGATTCACAACAGCACTTCCCCAGGGACAGGGACCCTCCTGCTCTGGGTTCTGAGCCCATCTCTTGAGGTGGCCAAATATGGGATGCCGTGTCTCACACTTTCCTCTAAAGCACCCAGTCCTGGTCTGTTCTAGATACAAAACACCAAACTAACGGGCTTTGGGTCTCATCCAGACCAGCAGTTCCTGTGTTCCTATTAATTAGCAATATAGCTTGCTCTCAAATGAGGGGTGCTCTGCCTAAGGGGAGATGAGGCCGCGTAATTATTTTACCCGCAGAATTAATTCAACCCAGGCCCCTTAGAGCTTAAAAAGGGGTTAAACATCTTGTGGATGGTCTGATGCATTTGGAAGACGCAGAGAGGCTGCAGGAAGTGTCGGTACCTTCGTACACCATCACATCACCATCTTCAGCCCCAGTGCACTCCCCCTGACTGTGCCTTGCACCCCAGAATCCAGGGGCAGCTCAACCAGGACTGGTTTCAGCTCCCATGGCAGTGCTGAGATCCTGGGTAAAATCGAGTGAGGTTTGGTTTGGCATAACCTATGCAGGAGGATTTCTTTGATGTCTTCAGAGCGACCCCATGGTGTGGTCACTTGGCTAAAACAAAGCTTTGAGACCTTTCTTTGCCATTAATTTTAGTGCCATTACATAAGCCATCATAGAATCACAGAGTCACAGCATGGTATGGGTGGGAAGGGACCTTAAAGCTCCTCCAGCCCAGCCCTGCAGTGAGCAGGGACATCTTGAACCAGGTCAGGTTGCTCACAGCCCCATCAAGCCTGGCCTTGAATATCTCCAGGGATGGGGCCTGCACCACCTCTGGGCAACCTGGGCCAGTGATCGACCACCTCATGGGGAAGAGCTTTTTCCTCAATCCAACCTAAATCTGCCCTTTTCCAGTTTAAAACCATCCCCCCTGGTCCTATTGCTCCATGCCCCAGTGAACAGCTCTTCCCCAGCTTTCTCACAGGCACCTTTCAGGTCCTGGAAGGTCGCTATAAGGTCCCCCTGCAGCCTTCTCTTCTCCATCCTCACTTCATATCCCAGAAGTGATATCATAGAATCTCAATTTCTCGTTATCATTCAGAAGCCTTTTCTGAACACTGGACCCTGTTTTTGGAGGCTGGATTTCAAATGTGCAGTGGTTCACTTGGCTTTGGTGTCGTTCCTGTCCCAGCAATGCAGTGGTTGATGTCCAGCGCTGGTCTGTATGGACACCCCTCATCCCCCACCATCCTCTGTCCTGCTGTGAGCTGCTTCATTAACTCTGTCTCTGCTCTCTTTTGCTGTATAGAAATCAATGGGATAGGGCAGCATTTTTCCTGGATGAAGAAATGAACCTGCCTGCATTTGCACATTCAAATATTAGTAAAAATGTGGCTCCTAACCCAATGACTGCCACTTTCAATCACCTGTGATGCAATGAAACTCCCAAGCTCATCACTGAGCCGAGCAATGGCAAAATAAGCAGGAGATCAATTAGTCCTGCTTTGCGTATGATGCTGTTTCCTTCTCGGTGGCTCTAATTCAGGAAAGCACTTAAGCCCATGATAAATTAAGCATCTGTTTAAGTATTGTGCTGAACAGGGCAGCTTCCTGAGTCACTATCTGTAAGTATGGTGTCTTTTTCTGAGGTGAAGGATTAGGGATACAAACCTCTGCCCAAGGTCAGTGTTTAGGAACAAAAGCCTATTGATTAACTGGGATTATTATGAAAAGTCAATTACAGAATCAAAATTAGGAACTGGCTGTAATGATCCAACCCATCTGTCTGGCCTGTGGCAGTATCAGATCTATCATTAATCGTATTTGGTGTCATAGTCCCATGCCTTCATTTGAGATCAAGAAGAATTTTGGGAATCAGAAAGGAGCCTTAATGACAAAGCACCTTCAAACCAGCCCATTTCTGTGGTCTCGGGATGTGGAGATGTTGATACCATTGCAATTTCCAGTGGGATACAGGAAGGAGCTGCCAGAGCACAAAAGCTAACCCGGACTTCTCCAGCTTTTCCCTGCTCCTCTTTGTTTTTAACTCCAGTCTCAAGTGTTGACATTTGAAGGCCTTTTCTTCCCTCCTCCTCAGATGTTAATCCCAGGGACAAGAAGTGTCTCTGTAATCTCAAAGCTCCTGAAGCCACAGCTGCTGCGCTTCCGGCTTCCAGGGTCCAGATGGCCCCACGAGGAGGTGCTGAACGAGCTCTTCGGGGAGTTTTGTTAATGGTCCTTCACTGGAACCAGTGAAGGATTAGTGATACAAACGTCTGCCCAAGGTCAGTGTTTAGGAACAAAAGCTGGAACCAGTGAAGGACTCAGCCGTAGATCCCTGCCGTGCATCGTCTCGGACCGAGAGTGGGCAGAAACTGCCGGACCAGAGACCACAGTGAGGGCACCACACAACATAGCACATAAATAACTCCTTCCTAAAGAGATACAAGCACACGCAAATATTCACATGTGCGTATAATACATCTACATATGATGACTGCACATGTGTACATTTGACATATAAGACTGGTTCTCCCCTCCTTTTTTTCCTTTGAGAAGTGGATCTGTTCTTGCTGAGCTTTAATTTGAAAACCTGGCTGGAACTTGCTAAGTCAATAATTATTCTTGCGAATGTAGGTCAAACTATTTTCTATTTTTTCCTCCACCTCTTGGGACACAGAGAGAATTTCAGTACAATACTCCAAGGATACAAGCACCGGGCTTGCCATTAGCAAGAGACAACTCTCAATAAGAAAGCAGAAAGACTTGAGGGATTCAAGATAAATGAACTCCTGTATTCCTCACTGTATTTTCCTATAGAGCACCTTCTCTCGAAGCAGGAAATTAGCAGAAATAAAACGGTCTTCTCAATTCTGGACCTGGGGGTGCTGGTCAACAGCAACTGAACAGGAGGCAGCAGTGCCCTGGTGGCCAAGGTGGCCAATGCCATCCTGGCTTGTCCCAGCCATGGTGTGGGCAGCAGGAGCAGGGCAGGGATCCTTCCCCTGTGCTGGGCACTGCTGAGGCCGCCCCTCGAATCCTGGGGTCAGGTTTGGGCCCCTGACTCCCAGAAGGACATTGAGGGGCTGGAGCGTGGGCAGAGAAGGGCAACGGAGCTGGGGAGGGGTCTGGAGCAGCCAAATGATGGGGAGCGGCTGAGGGAGCTGGGGGGTTCAAGTGGAGAAGAGGAGCTGAGGGGAGACCTTATCCCCTCTGCAGCTCCTGAAAGGAGGGGGGAGCCAGGGGGGTCGGGCTCTGCTCCCAAAAAAACAAGCGATGGGATGAGAGGAAATGGCCTCAAGTTGTGGCAGGGGAGGGTGAGGTTGGATTTTGGGAGGAATTTCTGTCGTGCAAGAGTGGTCAAGCAGTGGCAGGGGCTGCCCAGGGCAGTGGTGGAGTCCCCATCCCTGGAGGGGTTCAA
>NW_010202891.1:63422-72958 GCF_000695765.1 Mesitornis unicolor | reverse complement strand
GTGACCGGCCCAGCCCTAAACCATGACAACTGGTAAAAGAAAAAAAAAAAATTTTTATTTCTAATACCTTGAGATCCATGTGTTTCCAGTCAAGGGTCCAAAGAGCCAAGCAAATAAAGCGTTACCTGCTTATACTCGATTTTATTTCTTTCAATCTAGACCTACTGGTGCCAAGAGGGTTCTTCTGAAATCAGGCAGTAAGATAGAGATAATTATGACCACATTTGTTTTCGTCTCTTCTTGACATTTCAATCAACCTCTGAAAATTTCAGGCTAGAAAGCAACCTAATCAGCAGTAGGCTCATTTAAAAAACTATTTTCAATGTTGAAAGTTGGAGATATCAGCTCTGGGAGACATCACTGATAAGCGTTTGAATGTTGCAATTTGTAAAGAATATTTGAAAATGTCAGACATAAAATTCCTGTTTCACATTTGGTGGTCAGAAAAAAAAACAAATACTTTGGGTTTTTGCTACAGTGCAGGTGATGTAAATACCAGTGGAAACCTGCACCATCACTTAAAATGGGTTTGCATTAAATGGTAGTAAAGAGGTCTGTGCTGGTAATGGTTTTAATGGTAACAGTTGCAGTAGGCATTTAACAGAATTCATTACAAACAATTACTTTTAAATGTAGTCTCTATGTTTGCTAACCATTCATTTGTCCAGGCTGGTTTCTTCAAATATACATTTGTGAAGTGAACACATTCAGCCTGTGGGCCGTTTGAGAGATACTTGCAGCTCAAAGCACAATTTGTTACATCATACATGTTATTCTGTACTTTCCTGGATGTCAGAAACTACAGAAATACTTCAGAACTAAAACAGATCAGACAGCCAAAAAGTCAAAGAAAGGAAAAAATTTACAGGCAAGGAACTGAACATGAGAGTTTAAGAAGCCTGCCAATGCTTACAAAGGAAAATCTATGCTAGACTAGGAATTGGACCCAGACATCCTGAATGTCAGTCCAGCCTTAACCACAAAACTGTCCCTCTTCTGATTCACAATTATTATTACAGATTAACTAGCAGTTCTCTCAGCCCTTGTGATTCATTAGTCATAAACAGTGGAGTAAAACTGTTGCATTCTTTGTAAAAATGCAACACTTTGGGTTTGGTTTTTCCTCGGTACCACTCAGCCTTTTCAGCTGAAGGGTCATTGACTGAAATGTGGGCTGTCATCTGGCTGTTACCAGATTTAGAGATAGTTGGCTATTTGTCATCATTCTGCATATGTAGCCAGGATTCTCATAGCATACTACTCCGTGATAAAGTGACTAAACTGGTAAAAAAGAGGACACAACATTAGCATTTTAGCTGTCAGAACAGAGGAATGATTCCTGTATTCTTGTCACCTGAATAAGTGCAGTTTGTCTCATAGGTACGATATATACATCTGGGACATAGACATGGGCTTCCAGAGATGTTTTAGACAACAAAATATTATTTGAAGCCAATTGGCCTTTTGCTTCAGGATTTTTGGGGCAACATCTCTTCATTGTGGCTGAATGCCTCTGAAAATGTCTTTATAGCTTCTCAGGACCAAAGAGAAAATCCAGAAGTTGTCTCTGACCATCAGGAATGGGTCTTAGGTTGCTCTCAAGACCTGGCTTAAGTGTAAGCTTTTGAAATCCCACGTTACTGCCTGATGAGGCTATCTGTGACTAAGGACCAATTAGAGAAAGGAGGTTGATTGTGCAGCTGATCCCAATGTTAATCCCAATGAACACACATCTCAAGCTCAAGTTCTACCTAAGCACGATCAATGGCCAACGTATAGCCAGCAAAATAAATGAGAATCGTGGTGCTGGCCATGAGGAAACTGAACTATAATGCTGCTCACCATATTTTAGAGGAAAAATGGCTGTCAGGCATGCAATGATGCAAGTCTGTTCTAGGACACGGATCTATCTGGGCAGTCAAATTTGGGAAATCCCCTTGTCAAATCCATTGACCAGTGACTGTGAAGAATCCCAAAACAATGGAGATCTTGAATGAAACATCTGTAAGAGTCATCTAGTCCACCCACCTATTCACAGAAGTACTATTGCCAGCACATCATTAGGTCAGCCCTAACTTTGACCACAGGAGTCCTGAAAACTGCCTAAATTGGTTATTCTATGACCTCTGTGGGGTATATTCCAGTGCTGCACTACCCTCATAGGATTTTTTTTTTCTTAATGTTTGGTTTAATGTCTCAAGCCACAATCCATGGCCATTGTTCCATGTTGTATCATCTGATGCTACTGGTGGGAATGTAGATCTGTTATGTTTATAATTATCCTTCAGGCAGTTGTAGGCTATTAGATTAGCCTTCTCTTCACCTGCCTAAGCAAGGCAAGATCCCTCAATGTACCTTTGTTAATGTACCCTTGCTAAACACGTGCTAATCAAGCCTCTGACCATTGTGGTAGTCTTCTGCTGGACACTCTCCAGTTTCTTCACATCCTTCTGCAATGGGGAGGCTCCAGACTGGACAGTACGTCATATGCAGCCTCACCAGCATCAGGCAGCAGGAAAAATAGCTTTCCTAGATCTGCCAGCCGTGCTCCTTCTAATGTGCACAGAACACAGTTACCTTTCAGTGCCAATGCACTGTCAGCCCATTCAGTCTGGCACCCACTGTAACCTCCTGATTCTTTTCAGCAGCCCCGTTACTCAGCCAGTTCGGTCCCAGCATGTAGGGATGCAAGGAGTCATTCTGCCTCAGTTGCAGAACCTTGCATTTCTCTCTATTGGACTTGATGAGGTTTCTGTTGGCCCAATCCTTAGGTGTTTGAGGTCCCTCTCAGTTGAAGATGTCGTTCATTATGTCAACCAGCGGTCACAATTTTGTGTCTTCCACAGATATGCTGAAGGTGCACTTTTGTGTTATCCAGGTTGTTGCTGAAGACTGAAGTATATGGACTGCAGAATCAGCCTCTGGAGTACACCATTTGTGACTGGCTAGGAGCAGATGCTAAGACTTTGATCATCATTATGTTTTCAGTGTTGGGGTCCAGCTGATTTTCAACTCACCTAGAAGTCCTTTGTTCCAAACTTGGCACTGAAAAGCCCAGAAGGTAGCAGAGCTTTACCATTACTAGACATTTCTAAAGCATCACCAGTGGTATCTTTTCCTAAATTCTGGAACACAGAATTCCTAAATTCCTGGAACACAGGAGGTTCCACTTAAATTTGAGAAGAAACTTCTTCTCTGTGAGGGTGACAGAGCACTGGATCAGGCTGCCCAGAGAGGTTGTGGAGTCTCCTTCTCTGGAGACATTCAAAACCCGCCTGGACGCCTTCCTGTGCAACCTCATCCAGGTGTTCCTGCTTCAGCAGGGGGATTGGACTAGATGATCTTTTGAGGTCCCTTCCAATCCCTAATGTTCTGTGATTCTGTGATTCTATGATTCATTCATAGTGATTCATCAAAAAGACTGTATGCAATAGTATGGGGTCGATAAAGGAAAGACCATGTTTAAATAGGAATTAGACATTAATTGAAGCAGGGTAGCTCTGTTGTACTGGAAGAACTGTGACTTTTCCCTTCCCATTCTGATTTTGTTTTTTCCCTTACCTGCAGAAACTGAGATTTAAGTTGATTGTGCAGTTTAAGGAGAAGGGATGAGGCCTAGGATAGAGAAACAGCGAAGCCGATACTAGCAGCTAGTGTCTACAGATCCAAAGAAACTGTAGTGGGAAAAGGCCACTTTCACCTTATGTTGCCCAAAGCTGTTAATTGAAAACATTATCTTCTAGGAAAAAATTACTTGTCATTCTGTCATAATATTTAATTACAACAGCCTTCTTCCACACCCCACATAGATAGGAAGTGTTTCAAAAGTTGAACAAATTTAATTGATCCATCTTTAATTTTGCTTTGGCTGCAAGTCCTTCTTCCTGATGTGAAAAGATGGGGCCAAACCAAACCCATTCCCTGTCCATATGTGCATGGCTCTGGATTCAAGTATTTTATAACCAAACTCCATGCCTGTACACCATGTCTGTTAGCAGACCAGGTTAGAGATGAAAAACACCTCACACATCCAGGTCAGAGCTTTTATAAGCAGGCCTTTTCTTTATTCACCTCTTCCTCACCATGCTTCCTTAGGGTTCAATTTCTTTTTGGTTTGTTAGGCGTCCTGGTTTGAGCTAAATAGAACTAATTTTCTATTTAGTGATTTTACTTTTCAGCTCAGTCTCTTTTAAGTGGCTGAACTTGCTGAATCTAAAGGCATTGTTTTTCTGAGACAGTGCTGCTAGAAGATATGCTTAAGGTCAGTTGTCTCATCATGGGTGCCGTGTCCACACCTACAGGGGGGGCAGCAGACCCAAAACTGACCAACTAGGTATTCCATCCCACATACGTCATACTTGGTATAAAGCCAAGAGACGACGAGGGCCTTGATTTCCCTTCTTCCATCTGGGACCCTTCCGTCCGTCTCGATACTGCAGTGGCTGAGGTCTGAGCAGAACCCTGCTAGTTCGTCTGTCTCTGATCCTGATTCGTGTGTTCCTGCATCCTGCTCCCACCTGCTGCTGAGTTCGGTCTGGGACTTTTCCAGTGCCCAGCTCCGCAGAGCCTCTGGTGACGTATTCGTCATTGGGGGGAGGGTGGGGGGAGGATTTTATATTGGTTTTGTATATATTTGCACATATCTGTATATATTTCATTATTTTCCTATTTACATTATTATCCTGTATTATTAGTATTATTGTTTCATTAAATGTTAGTTTATTTTCCAACCCGTAAAGTCTCTCTCCCTTATTCTCTTTTCCCTTCTGGGGAAGGGAGAAGAGTTAATAGAGAGCGTCTGTCCAGGATTTAGTGGCCGGCCCAGCCCTAAACCACAACATCAGGTTGAGGGGAATTACACATCCATATGATAAGGAGAGTGTGGATTCCTTCTTCCTCTCTAGATAGTAGGAAAAGTTAGAGGAAGCATCAATTTGTAATGAAAGAAGACCAAGGAAATCCTTAGCAATTATTATATCATAACTGTGTAATTATGAGAATACAGTTTCCTCTCTGCACCTGAGAAACTGCAAGGTTGAGCTGCATCCTGTATGAGTGTGGTATGACTGAATGATGCCAGAAGTAATTCTAATGGAGAAGTTCCTCTGGTTGCTAAGCTGGCTGGGTGACCTACTTGTACTGTCACTGGATACTGAGCATCCTTGTTTGAGCACAAAGTTGGTATTACTGCTGATGCTCAGACTTATTAGTTATTTCTGTTTGCCATCCATGATAGGACTTAATCTCAAGTAATCTGAGGTGGAAATGAAACATGATGCAAAGCAACCCGAAGGGCTTTTCACTTCAGACAAGCTTATTTAGTTTCCCCTGTATGGCATAGTTTATTGAATACCAAATCAGAAACCTACTGGTAATGCAGTAGCTCTTCTCAGAGTGGGAAGAGAAGGCTCTCTCACAACACATCAGTGCTGTGGTGTGTTAATACTGTGGGTGTTACTGATCACGAGAATGCATTTCCTAGAGCCAGGCGTAACAGAGAAGAACTATGCAAGGCTATCTTTTATACAATGTACTTATACTACCTCCTGTTAATTAACCCTGGACTATACATATTTCTTATTATATCAAAGCTCTGATCTGAAAAAAAAACAACAACCCATGTGCTCTTCTGGTCCTAAATCTATTTCTGCTGCACCTGTGGATCTCATTTTTAACTTTTAGCACTTGACTGTGCAGACCCCTGAGGAAATGCTTGGGTGGTGCTGCCCTGTTGGAAGCCATTTGGTGTGGCCTACAGAGATTTTCACAAGAGATTAATATGCAGGTCACAACACTCATGCCCACTAGTCTCTCTTGATGTATTAACCTCCTGTGCTACATATATCCAGCAGCTCTCTGGAACAATCATCCTGGATCTGAGGGCCTTTATCCTCCATATTCCATCACTTGTCTTCACAACTTTCCTCCTCTGCACAGGTCATGGGGCTGTTATCCCTAGATGAGCTAGCAAGTGTCACCACTGTTAGGCTGGTGATAGGCAAGGCTGGTTCCTCTGTTAGGCCCTATCTCTGTATATCCATCTGCCTTGTGCTGGATCTATACCTCCATATACCCTTATGATGACTTGCTGTAGTGAAGGAAGCTGCCCTGCCCTTGCCGCCTTCCCATCTGCCCTGACCTTGCTTTTGTTTCTCTCTGATGGCCAATTCAAAGGCACAGAATAACCCCCTAAGAAAGAGGTGAAGGAGCTGGACTCCAGAGGCAGTTTCCAGCAGTCTGGTATCACCTCTCTCCTCCAGTATAAGCCCCTTCAGAGAGATGGGTATGAACACAGCATTGTCGCTGGGTTCCCAGCATCCATCTCCCTCTGGCCTTGGGGGTGAAGAGAGGGAAATTTCCCTTCAGCTCAGTGAACTGCTGCAATGAAGTGACTTCGAGTCCTCCACCTTTTTGTTACTTATTCTCTTGGCATTTTAGTGAGAGCCAGAGAATCTGTTTTCCATTTGCTGTACTTTTGCCGGAGACTGTAATTGCTCTTTGAACCTACAGGAGCAGGAGGCCCAAGAGGACAGGGATTCAATGCCAGCCAGCACATTCCTCAGCTTCTTTCATCCTGCAAGAGGAGGGTGCTTCTGGCTTCTCTAGAAGACATATTACTACATTTTGTTCAAGTTCAAGGCTGATTTTAAGAGTAATTCTACCACTCACCTCATAGTTATCATTATTCCTACTAATTGCATTATTATCTTTATGGTTATCATTATCACTAACACAGAAATACAAACGGGAAGGTCATTAGAGAAAAACCAAGTGTCAAGCTTGTCTTTCAGTATCTTGTAGATTGTAATGACATATATAATGACAAGAAAATCTAGACTAAGGTCATGGCATATCAAACAGCGTGGAAAACTGTTGGTCAGGTCTTTTAAGGGACTTCTGGAAAGAAAATGAGAAGGCTGCAGATAATCTTCCAGAAAGTGGATTGCTGTCACTTTGCCCCAGTGCAGTGTGCCCCGCAATGACTTTCTGCTGCATGAGACCCTTAGGATAGCTAGTTGGTTGCTGCTGAGTCTGTCCCATAGATTCTGAGAAAGCTGCTTTTAAGGATGACACAACTGGAGTCTGAGTATGTTATTTTAATGAACTTCATAACAGCTATTCTTTCTGTGCTAGATTTTGGCCCCTCCAAGAGTTGGCTCCGTAACTCCAGTTACATGAATCTTCACTAATGCTGATATAATAAGCTGGTGAAAAGTTATCTCAGTGCACAGGAATATAAGCAAAGTGGAAGACACCACTGCCAAATCCTCTGCTGAAACGGTCTCAGGTGAGGAAGTAGGAGACATGAGGATATTCTAGCTGTCAGAAAGGCCTTGACACTTCTCTAGCTTATGTCTGGTACTGGGTCCTACTGGAGGGAGCTAGATAGACCTGAGCAGAGGTCAGTAGTGGCATGTCCCAGACCATTCTAGTGATGGCAATACTTGAAGAAGAACTGTCACCTCTTTATTATATTTCCAGGGCACATATCGCACACAAAAAGCCCACATAAAAACTTTGTAATGGTTATAGAGTGAAGCACTTAAAAAGTTAGGAAATCTGGGATTAAAGTTACCTGGGAAACATTCATGCAGGTGGGTTATGATGCTGTCTTCATTCAACGTGCCCAGACTATTGTTTCTCTGGAGACTTCCTTGCTTTGCAGGCAGGAGGTAACTGCTCTGAGGACTACTTGTGGCTGTGAAAGCCTTACAGCAGTTTTCTGCAGTACTCCCTGCCTCATGTGTTGTGGAAAGTAGATGATGGTGGTCACTGGAGGAGGCAAGGGACTGCAGAAGGAGCAAGAGTCATCACAGGACTGAAGCAATGGACTGCTGCCCTGCAGAGCTGGCTGGAGTCCCTGACGCTGCCACACAGCTCCAGTGTGACTTTTTGCCAGACATCCCACAGGTGATGGTGACATGGCTACCCCTTGCTTTCTGGATGCCTGACATACCCTCCAGTCCCAGACTGTTCTCTGAGCCCCAGAAGAGTTATTTTTAATATGAATTGGTTCCCTGATCCTATTTGCAGAAAGGCCCACAAACAGTTCTGTGTGTTGTGGGGGACTGATTTGCTGTAGGGCAAGTGTGGGAAGGCATGGGCTCTGGTGACAGGGGTCCAAGCTATTGAAGCTGGCATTGCAGCCAGAGTCCCTGAACAGCTGAGCTACAGCCGACTTGCAAAAGGGACTGAACACTTGCAGCTGCATCTGGGCATTGTGCTTTGAGTATAAAGTGCTGCAGCAAGCTAGAAACTGTCCGAGTACTTGCCATTCTATATCAGGTACACAAAATATTTTGATTATGCTGTTTTCAGCAGGCAGCCTCTCATCTACAAAACACATAACATCCACTGTAGTGCTGTAAAAACAAATTTGTTGATGTTCCTGAAGCAGTTAGTTACTATATCTTGCTGAATGCCATGAACTCAAAAGGGGTTTTTGTCATTCTGCTCTCAGAGCATGGTTCAAATCCTGTGTACTAGAGAAGACCTCAGTTCATCCAGTGAGGAGGATAATGCTGTTTGAAATACTATTTTTTTTTAACTGTAGAAATTCTGTGTCAGGAATCCTGTGCAAGAAATTATATACATTGCAGGGTTCAGAGAAGGGAAATTAAAACTTCAGTGGCAGCACTTGTAAGGGCACTTCCTGTGGACTTCCTGGCTTTGCCACTATAATAGCATTTGAGTAGTTTTTGTGCTCAAACTATACATTCACAGTCATCATCTTTTGTAGCCTACCAGTCCTTGCTGACCTAAAACTGTCTCAACTGATAACAATTTATTGTTTTATCTAATAGTCAACCACAAGCTCAATTAAACCAGAGCAAATCTTGCATATAGAAAGCTTGGTTTGGAACAAATGGTTTATTTGATCTGGCTTTCTTTGCTTCTTTTGTACAGAAAAAAAAATTAAATATGTGAACACCTTTCAACAACTTTATATACTACAGACCCTTCTAGATGGGCTTACTGGCACATCCCTGAAGAGAGAGCAGGTATGTGTGGGAGCTGGTGTATGTCCGAGATGGTGGCTGATGACCTTTTGCCAATTTATTTTTCCAGTAACTCTTCTGATGTGGCAGCCCTTTAGCACAGGAATTACTATTTTTTTTAATTGGAAAATAAAAAGAATGTAATGAGAATAATTATTTAAAACTTTTTTTTGTTTCATTGTCTTCTCTTAGGTTTCTTCTCCTTGTTTACAACTTGGAAGAAAAGGAACTAGATTCTTTCACCCCATGAAAGGTTTAACACAAGTTGAAGCAGCAGCTTAGGATTTTTCTTTAGTAATAACCAGCAAACAAAGCTAAATCCTTTTTGCAAAATAACAAATTTAATCGGACAGGCAGCTTTGCACTAGCTTCCGCCAATCTACTGCCCAGTGCAGAGGCACAGGAACCTGGAGGGCCACAGCTGCTCTCTGGGGAGCCTGGCAGTGCTCCAGCCCCAGCCTGCCCAGCAGATAGAGAGGCTCCCGCCTGCTGGGAACACGCAGCAAAGTGTGTGACTGTCCCAGTGCTACTCAACGG